>NC_056741.1:1948659485-1948701985 GCF_019279795.1 Protopterus annectens
ATGGCTTCTCTTATTGCCATGCCTCATAACAATACAAGTAATAATAATATTACAAATATTAATAATATTACTACTCCAAGACATATGTAGGCAAAAGGAGCACCACGACCTACTCACTTATTTATACATCTTTATTTTTCAACATTGCTGAAAAATATGAAGTCTCCATTGTCAGAGTAGCCTGTAGCATTCATGGTAATTATGCACACATTTGTAACCTGCCTAAGATGTTTTATCATAAGACCATAAGACTAAGTATTTTGTGGGAGAGTGATTTAGTTTGTCCAATGGTAAATCATTTGTTTATATAATGTAATAGCACGGTGGCATCAGGCCAAGCAAGGATCTCTCCTGCAAGACTGAAAAGGGCTGGAGAGTAAGCAAAAATAATTAGCAACCACTTTTAAATTAAAAATAACCCCCAAAATCATAAAAGCTGTGGATGTGTATTCATGAAGAATAATTAAATTATGTTGTGATAAACAGTCAGAATTGTGCAATGTGGTCTGACTGGGAATAGGTAGGCATAAGTGATGGCACTGCAAAGACATGCCAAAAACAGTACTGAATAGCAAAGCTATGCAGTAATGAAAATGTCAGTCATTGCACAAGGAAGTAGATTGCACTCTGAGGTGACATGACCTAGGGCCATTAGTATGTGAGTTGTGTGCCTAACACAATGCACATACACATATCAGCACCACAAATATGCTACTTGGGCACAATTGGGAGCCAATGCAATGGCTGCAAAACAAGTACCAAGTAATTTTATTTTATAACTGGGAATGAAATGGGGGTGACAGAACAGTCAGAGGAAAGAACAAGCAAGGGAGCACACTGAATGAAACAGAAAAGGAATCCCCTTTCCCCTCCCTATGTCAGGCTTCCTTTTTTATAGGACAGGTAGACTGTTATTTTTTGAGACTGGTGGATGGATGGAATCATGAAGAAATAGTAGGTAGGATGCAGGGTACAGGGATAGCAGTAAAGATGCACACATAAACATACTTCACCATTAATGGTTTGATACATTCTGGACAGCTGTGCCAGTTACATAAGGCTGCACCACAATGCAGGTTTTAGAGTAAAGTTCCTATTTTCAGAATTGAGTTACCCCTTCACAAAATGTTCTGAATCCCCCTCATCAGGCGTGATTTTTGAAGCTGTCTAGTGCACAGAAAAATCATATTATAAGTAACATAGGAGTGGCACAAATAACTTGAAGGATTACACACACATCTTGCATCTCCCTTTTTATGAAGCAAAAATAAATGACCTTATGTAGTAAAATTTACTATAAAATTTATTTTGTTTACCATGGTAGTACACTGATCACAACAGACCATTTGCAGGCACAGCCCAGGTAACAGTTCGTTAAAGATTACACATTTTACACTGTTTCTTTGATAATACACTTATCCTTTTACATAATTTTTCACTCTCTGTTTTTCAAATGTATTTCTGAGTAGTATCCCACATTTCTACTGGAAGCAGGAAGAATTATGTGCTATCTGGTATTCAAATGTTATGCTAATTAGATGCCCAGATTTTTGGGTAGATGTACCTACTTTTCATGGGCTTTTGTTCCTATTTTCAATATCTGCAGGCTGAGAAGTATAGTCACCATAAAGTCACTTGTCCATCTGTGCTGGCCAGATACCACATATCCTGCCGGGTGACCCAGGAGAACTCATTCCATCCACTCCCTGATAAGCCTACGGCACCCACGAGAGAAGCAGCACCAGATGCAATCAATGAGTCTTTCAGGTTACCTCTTATTCAATCACCATGCAGGAATGATGGCCTGGAGACTGGTTTTTGGATTGCTGGACACTCAGTGGTTGGGGCAATGGTCAGAGCAGGGTATGCTGGTTGCTGTCTACTCCATGGCCTATCTTGCACAAAAACATGAAAATTAATGGAGAAACTAAACAATAAATCTGTGTAATTTAAAAGGAGGTAATAACATAATATACTTGGCAATAGTAAGAAGTGGTATGCTTAAAAAGGGCCCTGAAAGGAGAAATGGTCAGCATAGCAATGTTTATTTCAATGTCTGGAAAATACCTATGGTATAACTAACACCAGGGGAATCTGAATAGCAGTACTATTATCTCCAGTGTGCAGATCAGTGGTAAGCTATTTACATGGAAACCAGTGTGTCCAGTAGACAATGGATTGAGGAAGAAAAAATCAAAATAAACACTTTAAATGGTCACTTCCATTGGAAACAGGGGTATAGGAAAACAAGGATGTGTAGCATCAATTGGAAGAGTAGCACAAATAACATACCTAAAGTTAGCAATGCGAGTAGGTTATGGACATCCAATAAAAGATGTAACAGTGTAGTAGCACATGGGTTCAACATAGTTGTCATACATGTGCAGTAACATGAATGACTGGTATAGTGAAAGATATTATCACAGTTACACATATATTAGGAAAGGGCAGTTTTAGAAAGGCACAAAAACATGCAATGGTAATTTCAATCCTAAGAGACAATAAACAATTAAATTTAGTAGTAGTACAAATTAAATAAAGTCTAACTGCACTGATCATACACATGGCAATTTCAAGAAAAACTGTCTGAGTTAAGGATGTTAGCAAAGCTACAACTCCATTGAATGCATAGTGTTTTTTTACAAGAACTGAAGACATATATAATGGTGAGGTCTTAAAATAAAAAGAACAGCTGTTCTGAGTTTTGGTACGCAGGTTAAACACAGACACAATTCTGGCAGTAACACATTACACATACCCTGATGCCTGGATAGCTGGTGTATTTCCTCTAGCTGGCAAATCTATTTTCTGCAGTTCCTACACCCCCCCCACTGCAAAACTCAGACCCAATGAGGACAGCATACCCATGACAGAAGAAGGAGTCTATACTTTAAAAAATAGTGTAGTATGGCTATAAAAAAAAAGCAAAAAAAAAAAAAAGCTTATTGTAATACAGAGCTGCCTTTCTAACCTTTTCTGCCTATTAGCAGAGAAGGTCTAGGGCATACCTCTTCAGCTATGTTTGTACTGGCTGTGCTCTGTAGTTTGGTTGAAGCACTCTTTGCCATGGCAAGTGCCAGGCATCAAACTCATACAGGGGGACATTCATAGCTGTCCCCCAGAAGGTGCTTCCCATTGCTGGCTATACAACAGGTGCAGAGATTGTATTATCCATGTTGCAGCATGCAAAAGCCCTGTACCATTGAGATCCTGCAGAGATCAATTCCACTCCCCAGGTCAGGTACTAGAATGAAAATAGCTGATATACACTGCTCCACAGAGTGGACACTACATGATATGCATTAGTAGGCAGTACAGTAGAGTGATGTCCAACAAAATCTTTAGTAATATGGATAATGGTCTCTATACCAAGGTCATTTTTATGACTCTAAAGTGTACGTTTGAAAAACATGATCAGTAGATCCTGTTCTAGAAATTAAAAGATTTTGGGTTCTCATACAAAGTGGTTCTAGGATTTGAGTTCTGTCTAAAAGGAACTCTGCTAGCATTATGCTGTCTGGCCCTGTCCACATTTTAAAGTGACTTTCTTAAGCATCTGACCTCAGTCCTTTACTATACTCTGACTGTCTTTATGATCTTCCCAGTAATAACTGCATATTGTACGCAGATAACATCATGTTTATCAAAACCCATAAGTCATCTACTGCTTTAAATAACCTGTTTCAAAAAGACTTCAGCTCCATCTGGAACTGGCTTCCATGTAATAACCTAGTCATAAATACCCATAAATCCACCCTTATGCTCCTAAGAACTCACCAAATATTATCTTCCACTAAACCATTGTTAACTGATCCAGATGGTAAGTTTTCTGCATTTCTCCCTGGTACTACTCAGAAATACCTGAGTGGAGTCTAACCATACCTTTAACAAACCTAGTGAACACCAAGATGATAAATTATTATACCAGGTATGTCTTGTAGAATTTCACACACATTAACCAGAGAAGAACGACAGTCTGTATCTATGAACATAATCTCTAGATTAGAATATGCCCTACCCAGTGTTTAACTTGAACCAAAATAGCACTCTAAACAAAATCCTTAGATCTGTACATCTATCCTACCACAAAGACCACCACTAAATGACCACACAGCAAATCAAATGACCACCTATAGAGGCAAGAGCTCTACTCTTACTCAATACCTTTCATTCAAACGTCTGAAGGAAAATTTTTGTCAGCTTCTTATGAACTACTTACAAGGCATACACATTATGAACTCCTACACCAAGGCATTCAGTTTCCAAGATTTTAATATGTACTATATAAAATAAAAAAAGCTTCATAATGACCCCAGTTTCTGGAACTCCTTGCCTCTAAAACCTTAAGCCTCTATCAATCTGAGCTCCTTTCATAAAGCCCCAAAAACACTTAAAATTAAATGCATTTGCCTCAATGTCCTGGCTAAAGTCATATGTAAATATTGTAATTAACGTTTAATCATCCAGAGATTGCTATAGTCATGTAAAAATTGTATGTATGGCATGTAACTTTATAAGTTGTGTAAACTTTGGATTGTACTACTATGTTTCTTTTTTGTAAACCAATTTTTTTAGTTTTGTTACATGTGTTTTGACTGTTGTCTGACCAGTTTGGTCTAGTCAGGGTTGAAATAGGTCACTGACCACCGCACTTACATTGTTGACAATGGATGAGTATATAAAACCCCGTGGTACAGATCTCTCAATACCATGAGCATAGAACTGTTGTAGATCTGAGTACACTAAAGTCCTACTCCTCTAGTAGCTACCAAACTTACATAGGATAGACAAAAGTAATGAATAAAGGGAAATTTAAGAGGAAGAAAAGATAAACTGGATGAAAGAATTTGGCACCGCCCACAAAACACCATTCCTCTACTGATTCAAACATGGAGATTGTGAATGAAAATGGACAGCAGCACTGATTCCCTTCCAAAAGCCTAGTTGCTGTGTGCTCAGCAATCAGTAGTCTTCTGAGTGGGCCTTTAACTGCATTGTTGGGCTTTTTTCAACATTTGGATTTTAGAATAAGGGGTTATAGGATTTCACATTGGTTTTGGTCCACCATTTGGGTAATGGTATGACATGAGTGAAAACATAACATCCAAATGATTTTGCAAGGACGGCAAGTGCAAAGGCCAAAAGATATATATAGCACAAATCCAAAAACAGCCAACACCACAGGGAGAATCCAAAGACTTTATTAAGTCTTAATACAGACCTGTTTTGGCCAAAAGGCCTTTATCAATATAATACAACAACCAATAAGGCTCCCTTTTATATAATACAGTCACCCATGCAACCAATAGAAAATCCCCAATGATTAACTAGCCTTCTTGATACAATCTCCTATAAATGAAAAATGAACATACATAAATGCTAATAAAAACAATAATTCAAAAGAATAACAACACTTATGATAAATATTATAGACACCATACTAAACCATAATTATAAATCTTTAAAGGTGTTCATTCAAGTCAGGTGGGACTAACTCACCCAGTCTAATAATCCATGCTTTTTCCTTTTTGTTTAAAAATTCATTCCATTTGGTTTTAATAAATCGTTGGCCACCAACCTTATCAATAATGGTAAAATGAAAATTGACCATATTGTGAACAAGAGTATGCTTGTATAATGCATTGGTAATGACCCTAGTCCTTATATTGCTCAGATGTTTAGAAATACACAGTTTTAGGGATCTAGACGTTTGACCAATATAACAGAACAGTGGCACACAGCCAAGTACACTTCCCAATTACTACTACAATTGGCAAACGTTTGAATCTCAAAAATGCATTTCATGTTCTTAGTTGTAAACTCCTTTGTATTAAGCACATATCTACAAAAACTATAATGTTCACAAGGAAAACATCCAAATATCCTGGTGCCATCCAATGTCCGTTGAATTTTCAAAGTAGAAAATGGTTGTTTTTTATAAAAACTAAGGTGTCCACCTAAAGGACCTCCCTCCAAAAAGAAAAGGCACACCTGTTATTCAATATTTCACCCAAATATTCATCTGATAATAAAATATCGCAATGTTGTTGAATTAAATTGGTTAACTGTTTGGTATTCCTACCAAATGTGAATCTAATTTTAAATCCACTATTGGACTTTTGGCTCTGGTAAGTAAGCAATTCATCTCTGGGCATCTTACTAACTATATCACTAGTTTGCCATTCGGTAAATCTTTTGGTTAAATCATCATTAAAAATTGCAAAATCCACTTCTCTGGAGAAAATCCATCTAATCCTCATATATTGCGATTTAGGAATGTTCTTAATAATATTTCCTGGATGACAGCTGGATTCATGTAATAGAGAATTGGAATGGAACGGCTTCCTATAAACTGTGCTAATAAGGGTAGCATCTTCCTGTTTGTTAATCATCAAATCCAAAAAAGGAATACATTTCTTATCAAAATTGACCGTGAAGTGAATACCCCATTTGTTTTCATTCAGATGCAGCACAAACTCTTCCAAGTATACAGCATCAGATTTTCAAACCATCCAGCAGTCATCCAGGAACCTTCTCCAAATGTCAATTTCCTCAATGAAAATGTTATGACTCTTGTCATAAATCATAAATGTTCAACATACCCCATGAAAAGATCTGCATAAATGGGGGCAAAAGCAGCCCCTATTGCAGTACCCCTGATATGTAAGTACCACTTGCCACTGAAGAAAAATACATTTTTCGTTAGCACATGCTCCGTTAAAGAGAGAAGGAAGGTATTAAATCCAGGGTTATATAACCCCAGCTCAGTAAGCCAAAAGTCCAGTGCCATTAGCCCTGCCCAGTGAGGAATGCTAGTATAAAGCGATGTAACATCTAAAGTACAAAGCAACCATCCATCTTCCAATTGTAAATCAGCAATGATGTTTAAAACCTCTGTAGTATCCTTGATTCTAGCCCAAACAGCTTGCAATAATGGTATCAAATACTTAGTTAGATACACAGAAATGGGTTCCATTAGTGAACCCCTACCTGAGACAATTGGTCACCCCGGTGGGTTATGAAGATTCTTGTGTATTTTAGGCAACAAATAAAGAAATTGTAAAACCGGTTCCTTAGCCTTAAGATGAAAACATTTTTTCTCATCAATAATACCCTCATCCAAAGCCATATCAAGAAATTCATCAATTTGTGCTTTAAAGCATGGGGTAGGATCAATGGACATAATCATATAAAATCTCCCATCACTAAGTTGTCTATTGGTTTCCACCTCATACATAGACCAATCCATGACCACTATAGATCCCCCTTTATCAGCCTGTATGATGACTAAATCCTTCCTATTTTTGAGTTTCATTAGTGCCTCCCTTTCCTGCTGATTTAAATTATTGGAAAGCACACCCAAAGTATAACCCAAATCAAAATGCAGCTCTTTTAATATACATTTCTGAAATATTTCATCATGTTTATTCATTGGTGACATAAAGGATGAAGGATGAAATTTTAAGCCAGTCTCTTGAGACCCATTGATGTTTTCCGAATCCTTAAAAAATAACTTAAGGTTAAGTAACCTACAAAACGACAACAGATCCTGTACAAAATCACTTTCAGAAACCAAAAAGTTAGGTATGAAATTTATACCTTTATTCAGTAAACCATATTCAACAGCAGATAAAATAACAGAAGAGATATTTATGACATTGTTTGTACTTGTTTGGGTTCCAAAAGTTGTAACATCATATCCAGTGTTAAACAGGAATTGGGCCCTATGTTTATGTGTGCATCCCCCCTGTTTTCTACTTCCCCTAAAGGGATTTTATCCAGACCCATTGGACCATCCTTGGAAAAACAACACTTATGTGCTGGTGATGTTTGAGAGATATCCATTTCCGTATCAGTATGGGATGACACATCATCCCCTGAGGCATCACTATTGGACTTTTTAAGAATGGATTTCCTTTTCCTTTAGTATATAGGGGTAAACACATTGTTCCTGGAGAATTTAACAGTTTTCCTTTGTTAAAGGGATGACCCTGACTGTAATCATTAGAATCCCTATTAAATTTATGGACCTTTCGTTCCTTTAACTACTTTTCAAAGTGCAGCAAATTCCCACTAAGTTTCTTAAGACATTCCTTATATAAGGATTCATGCTCAAATTGTTTAGCCTCCTGACAAATTTTAAATACTTCTGGAATCAGGCTTTCTACCCTCCACTCATGAAAAGCATATAAGGTTTAAACAAATTCCAAAGAGGAATTTTGCTGTATATTAGCCTAGGTAGTAAGTAATATCTCATCAGGTTGGCCCACTAATGGTTTCATCCAAACCCTTAATCCCATGGGCGTAATGCCTTTTTGAATATATGCTTTAAATAACTTGGTATGCCAAACACTAGATCTTAGGGATTTCATACTTTTGAAAATATTGTCAAAAATAGATTGGCAACCATCATCCTTTGTTTTCGGCAAACCTTCAGTTTTTGATTTGGTCATATAGGAATCAAAAATTTCAGTAACCTCCTTATCTACTGATAGGTCCTGTAAAATGGTCATGAGATCCATAGTCTTTAAAAATATGCTCAAAACTATGAACACAACCTTCAAAGTATGATGACTAGCATCAATCAGTGACCAAAAAGCCCAGTTAACATACAGATGAAAAATCACACAAAGGCTATAATAAGTATGAATCAACCAAAATAATGCCTAATGTGTTCAGAAATATATCAGCAATACACCTTTAGAGCATCATAGGAATCTCAAAAAATGCTTTTATCTCAGACAAGAATTTCTACACCATTAGAAGTTGTTACTAATTGTTCCACATATTTACCAAATAAAAGGAATTTTTGCAACAACAAATCCAATCACATACAATACCAAAAAAAAAAAATGAATATTTGGGTGAAATATTGGATAACAGGTGTGCCTTTTCTTTTCATAGGGGGTCACTTTAGGTGGACACCTTAGTTTTTATAAAAAACACCCATTTTCTACTATGAAAATTCAATGGACATTGGATGGCACTAGATTATTTGGATGTTTTCCTTGTGAACATTGTAGTTTTTGTAGATATGTGCTTAAAACAAAGGAGTTTACAACTAAGAACACCAAACGCATTTTTGAGATTCAGACGTTTGACAATTGTAGTAGTAATTGGGTAGTGTACTTGGCTGTGTGCCACTGTTTCGCATTTTATATTGGTCAAACGTCTAGATCCCTAAAACTGCATATTTCTGAACATCTGAGCAACATAAGGAATAGGTTTATATGGCCAATTTTCCTTTTACCATTATTGATAAGGCTGGTGGCCAACAATTTATTAAAACCAAATGGAATAAATTTTTAAACAAAAAGGAAAAAGCATGGATTATTAGACTGGGTGGGTTATTCCCACCTTGCTTGAATGAACATCTTTAAAGATTTATAATTATGGTATAGTATGGTGTCTATAGCATTTATCACATGTTGTTATTCTTTTTAATTATTGATTTTATTAACATTTATGTATGTTCATTTTTTTATTTATAGGAGATTGTATCAAGAAGGCTAGTTAATCATTGGAGATTTTCTATTGGTTGCATGGGTGACTGTATTATATAAAAGGGAGCCTTACTGGTTGCTGTATTACATTGATAAAGGCCTTTTGGCTGAAACCAGTCTGTATTAAGACTTAATAAAGCCTTTGGATTCTCTGTGTTGTGCTGGCTGATTTTGGATATGAGTGAAAACATAACACTGAATCTGCTATGTCAGAGTTCAAAAGATCAGAAAAGATTAGAAATGTTCAATAATATAGTCACAAAATGTCACAATAAACCTCATGCAAAATTAAACAAAACTTTCTGGGGGTAAGAGATCTGCCCTACATCCCTCTCTCAGGCTATAGTAACTCCAAGGTTACACCCCCTCAAAAAAAATGTAAAACAAAAACCCTTCCCTTTACTCTTAATAGCTTGTTCTCTGTGAATCTATTAAATCCACTTGAAAGAATTCAACATTCATCACAATCAAGCACTGGTAATACAAGTTAAAGTATCAACAAGCTGGGAAGGAATGAACGTTAGAGTTCCAGACAAGCTTATTTCCAAATCTTTTGGAAGACTCTGCTTTTTGAGTTGAAGTTTGTCTTATTTCATGGCAACACAAATGCAGGCACAATATCTGTGGCTATGCACTACATGTGTAGGTATAATCATGCATGAAATTAATTAATTACATCCACATAAGTAAAGTTATAAGCTGCATATTCTGTGCAAAAAACATTTAAACAGCACATCTTTAATAGATGATAAATGAAAACCTAGTCAGTGAAATTAGAAATTGATTTGCTTAAGCTCACTGTTCTCCTAACCTCTGCTACTGAACATTTAGGGAGCATTTCAACTCAACCACCTGAATGCTTCATTTATTACCTTGGTTCAGCAGATCCTGTAATACACAGACTGACAATGTATATTTTCCAGACGAGTATTATGGCATTAATTTCTCATTGGCTTTCTAGCTGAGATGTCATGTTTTGTCTGCAGCTATTTCATGCATTCTGTCACCTAATTGGTTGTTTTTATGTCACAATAAAATAACACCTAGTGATTGAGTGCACAAATGTGTTAGTGTGTGTCAGGTTTCAGTCTATATATTTGTTTGAACTGTCTTATTCTGGGACTGAGCTACAAATGCTTAAAAAAATTACATTTTTACATGGGAGGAGTGTGCATCTTACTTCAAAATTATTGTTAGTCAGTACCCTATAAACTTTGTAGACATACTAACTGCCTTTACTTCTGCCAGTTCATAGTTTCATAGGTTCATAGGTAGGTACTAGGCTATTGGCCCTAGGGCCTATACAAGCCTAGCCATAACGATTCCCTGGCTATTGCTTCCCACAAATATTTACTTTCCTGGACCCCTGTCTAGCAGGACTACTGATGTGACCCCCGGGGTGAATTTATCTCCCCTCCAATCATCAAGGTTCCTCATAAAGAGGGCCATTGAGGTGCTCTGCCTGACATGTATGGGCAGCCATTCCAGAGTATGGGGAGTCTCTGGGTCAGGAACCTATCCCTCCAGCATGTTCTATTCATCGTGATGACAAGGTTAAGATACCTGGAGTATGTGGCTCAAAGGGATTGGGATTTATTTAAGTGTAGCATGTCCAACAACTCTGGGTTAGACATGGCCTTGTATGTTAGGCAGAGATCGCCTCTGAGTAGGTGATATGTGACAGAGTATAGCTGGAGTTTCTTTAGATGGTCAGCATAAGGCATCTGCTTTAGGACTGTGATTCTTTTTGTGAGGTATTTCTGCAGCCTTTCTAGTGGTTGCAGATGTCTTGTGAGGTACATACAGGGTTTTCAGACGTCCCTATTTGGGCGGGACTGTCCCGAGATCAGCAGCCTGATCCCGAGTCCCGCCCTGCTGGTTTAAATCCCGGCCAGCCTCCGCTTTGTTTGTTTTTTTTTTGATTGGCCCATATGCCGGTATACGGGCCAATCAAAAATCACTAAACACGGAGCTACTTGTGTTGAATGCATAACTGCAATGCATTAAACACGAGAAGCTACCTTTTTTTTTTTTTTTTTTTTATTGGTCTTCACTTGCTGTGAGAGACCTTCTTTTTTTTTTTGTCCCTACCTGGGGGGTTGAAAATCTGGCAACCCTGGGTACATACCAAACGGGGCATTGTATTCTATAATGGGTCTAATGAGGGATGAGTACAGAGGGACAATGACCTCCTTTTTTCTGGATGAAAAGCCCTTAGTGATGAGGTGTGCCACATAGAATGGATTTTTTTAACTGTTGTGGCTATGTGGTTATCAAAGGTGAGACCACTGTCCACCTGTGTCCCTAGGTCTCTTATTAAACTTTCAGTCTTTAGTGTACTGCCACCTATGTGGTAGCTCACAGGTACGTGCTATTCCCAAAGAGGACAGCTATACATTTTTTGGCATTTAGCTTGAGCCCATGGCTATGGTACCAGGCATCTGTTTTGGTAAGGCCTTTTTGTAGTATATCTACATAATTTGGGGATTCAGTAATGGCTCCCAGTTTGCAGGCATCTGCAAACTTTGTAAGCCAGAGTCCCTTAGTGTTGGACTGTACCTCAGAGAAGTAGATGCCAAACAAGAGTGGTCCCAGAACAGAACCCTGCAGTATACCACTTGTCACTTGTCTGGACCTGGATTTGGAGTCTGCTACTTTTACAGTGTGTGTTCTGTCAGTAAGCCAGTTGCAACCCATTGAGTGATGTAGAGATTAATGCCCAGCTTAGTAAGTTTATCTATGATTCTAGAGTGGGGGATAGTGTCGAAAGCGTTGTCGAGGTCCAAGTAGGCTATGTCCACCCTCGTCCACGGCTCTGGAGACTGATTCGAAGAAGTCGATCAGGTTCAGGAGGCAAGACTAGCCCTTCATGAACCCAAACTGGGTGGTGTCCAGTGTTTGAAGGTTGCCAATGTCTTTGTTTATAAGTTCCATGATAATACATTCCATGGCCTTACAGATCAGGCTCGTCAGACTGATGGGACAGTAGTTCCCGGGATCCAAAGCAGATCCCCCCTGTGGAGTGGGATGACTGTAGCTGTGCTCCACTCTGTGGGCACGAAGCCTGAGGTGAGGCTATGTTTAAACATGACATATAGGTGAGGTGCCAGTTCATTTTGTAGTTCATGCAGTACACAGTCCGGGATGTCGTCTGGTCCCATGGATGTTGTATTCTTGGCTTTGGAGAGTGTGTTTTTTTTACCTGAGTGGCCATGATTTCCGGAATTTGGCATTCTTTTGGTATTCAGATGGGCCCTTTTGGGGGTGAGAGGGGGTGAAGTTGGCACTGAATCTATTTGCCACGATATTAGCAATATCCTTGGGATCAGTATATCTAGTACCATTTTGCTGTAGCTCAGAGCAGATCCGAGTATTGCCATTTATATTCTTGACATAGCTATAGAATGTCTTGTGGTTGTCTTTGGAATCTTTGGCAATTTTGGTTTTGTAACTAGCTTTGGAAAATTTTACGAGGGATCTCAGCTTTCTACTGAGGCTGGTGAGGGAGTTTTTTGAATCCTGGGTTCTTACTCTTTTCTGCAACATTTTTTTCCTTCTGTTGTACAGCTTGTTTATGGCAGGGGACCACCAGATTAGCTTACTTTTTTTAGAGGACAGCATCTTGGTTCTATTTAGGATGGCTCGGTCCATGCACGAGTGAATGTGCTCGTACAGCACCTTAGTGTAGGATTCAGCTTCCAACTTCCAGTTCCCATCTGCATGGGTGTCATTACATTTGTTACTTCTGACTTGTGAAGCATAAAGTTGGCTTTGGAGAAGTTTTTTATGAAAGTTTCCTTAAAGGGGGGTGGGAGTGGGATGTGGTTGTCAAGGGTGATTAGCTTATGGTCTGATCTGACCAACGAGGGGGTGACCACTGGTGTAGAGCATCGATCTCCCATGTTGGTAATGATCAGGTCTAGAATATTGGTATCTCTGGTGGGACTATGAATTAGTTGCGCTAGGGTGTTGGAATTTATGGATTCCAAGAACCGTTGAGCAAAGGTGTTGGTACAGAAGTAGTTTTCCCAGTTAATGGCAGGGTAGTTGAAATCACAGATATCGATGTTCTCCATTTTTAGGAGAGCCTCGAGAGAGTGCATCTTGAGGTTTAGACTTCTAGCATTGAGTAGCATTACCTTCAGATTTTGCTTGCTTGTACCCGTTACAGTGGTAGTTTTGTCCTTTGAACCTTGCCTAAAAAAGGCACTATAGGGGTGGCAAGAGCCTAAGCCAGTAACCTGAATCCCAGGGGCAACAGGTGCAAACCATCTCATGCAAAGCATTGTGGTTTGTCGATCATGGCATCCCAGGCAGACAGATACTGGATCCCCTGTGAATGACACCAGAAGCTTAGCCAATTATTGAAGTCAATCATTTTGTCCTTATACTGTGGTATCATTCTGGGTGATGGCAGGATGCTACTCAGGGCTAGGGTCATACCTGCCTGGGCACTTTTCATGTAGTTCAGGGAGGTACATCTCAAGTCATTCACTCCAACATGGACAATGACAGAGTCATATTTGTACCTGTTGTGGAGTGACTTGAGTGCATGCGTTATGTGGCAGATCCTGGCACCTAACAGGCAATTAACTGTAATTTTCCCCTTGTTCAGCCTGGTGAGTGGGACATCAGTGTGTCTGACTATAGATTCACCTATGACTAAAGTGTTGGGTACGTTGTCCTGCCTTAGGGGCTGCTGTTGGTTGGAACAGTGGTGTTGTGTGCTATGTGATGCTTTGGTTGTGTTTGGGGGTGGTGTTTGTTTGCGTTTCAGCTTCAGAGGTCCTTGTTGCTTCAGCAGGTTAATGTTAAGAGCCTCTGCATATGTGGGTTTGTGTTGCTATGTGTGGGTTTTGGTGGTGTGGGTTTTGAAGGACTATGTGTTGTTTGAGGTGTTGTGTGGGTGTTAACCTTCTCCTCTTGACTGTCTAGCACAATCTTGGCTGGAGAGAGATTTGCTTCCAGTTTGGCTATGTAAGTGCATCTCTCGCAGGTTGTAGTGTTTGGTGGTAGGAGCAGAGGGTTGTCTGTGTACATGAAGCAATTGCTGCATTGCCCCAGTATGCCCAGATTCACCAGGTGGACAGGAGAAATCACTGGAAGCTGACCTTTGGACATGCCTGGTTAGGTACTTTCTTTGTGTAGTACAAGAGCTGTTTTCCCTTACTTTTTGGCAAGGTACTTGCAATTGTAGGCTTGTCTAGTGCCTATGACTATTTTCTCCTTCTTACCAAGGAGAGATGAGTGCTTGTAATAAAATAAGGCTTCCTAGTGCTTTTTAGTGAAATTTAGAGCAAGTGATAGTCACAGGTATACATATTTTAGTGCTATTGCTGATAAACTAGCTAGTTCTAAGGGAAAATTCAAAGAGCAGACTTTCTGGCACTGGGAATAGTTTAACCTTAGCCCCGAGGTGCACAAATGCACATATTTATGCCAGAAAGTTGAAAGGGGTAGAAATCATCCCCAAAATGGCCAATAAAATTGCAATTTCAGAAGTGGAAACCAGTTCTCTAGTGTTAGATAGGCAGTACAATGCTCCCACTCTCAGTGGTAAGCAGTAGGACTTCCCCCTACCACAGCAAGGTCTGGATAGCTCTGAACACCAAAACTAAAGTTCTGAATATTCTGCTTAGAAAAGGGGGGAAATTAGCAAACAAGATAGAATTTTTTTTGGTAAAATCAGGCTAAACAATGCACTTATACAGTAAATAAGCACAGAAAGGCTAATGCACTTGCGTGTATAGCCCAGAACAGTAAACTCAATTAAAACTTTGCAAAATTAGAAATTTCGAAATGTAAACTTTTTAAATAAAGCAAGGCAAGTGCACAGCTGGAAAATGACTTACAGGCAGAAATACAGTGAAATAAGTAGCTAGTCTACTTTTTAAGCTTTCTGAGAAGTGCAGGTAATACAAATGACCAAAATCAGCAAAAATACCTATTCTCCAGATGTCAATTTGCAAAATATTGCCCTAAAACAAATACCTACTTACAATATCCAAAAAAAAAAAAAAAAGTTACAGAAAAGAAAACTTAATTTTTTTTTGCAGGGGGACTATACCTACTGTACACTCACACCACTAATTTCGCCGGTCTTTATCACAAAGTCAAAGAAGGAGGAAAAATAATAAAACAGGTTTTCCTCCAAGTCATGCAAGCCTAGAAATTCCATAAAACACAATTGATGATAAAAATAAAATGTGGCATTGTTAGATATCGAGAAAATCATGCTGTCAAAGATGTACGGCACTTTATGTGCAAGCAAAATGGGACAAGAGAGAACTTAGTGTTTCTTAGTTTTAGATGTGATTGCTATTCATTGCTGAAAGGATGAAACAAATGCCTGAAACACAGTTGGGTAGAAGACTCCCCACACCCCCTGAAGTTATATATACCAACTTCGTGATAATACCAACTCTAAGAAAGGGGAACTCTGTGAAAAATTGAAAGTTGCCACTTAGAAAGCACACCAGCAATGATATCCTATGGACAAAAAAAAACCATTCACCATTATGCTTATCTTTTTTTCCCTTTGTGCTATCGATACTTGAGCAATTTCACTTCAAGCAACTGCAGGAGAACCCAAAGAAAAAGATGGGAGAGTGTTGCTAGTACAGTTTTGTAATTTTGTCATATGCATTTAGTTCAAAACATTCTTCATTAGGCATTCAGATAAGTCTCCATGTGACATACTTCAGCAGTTGTCCTTTACCTTGTAAAGTGATTGTTCATAAGTCTTATTACAGTTAGAGTTTGTCCACAAAGTGTCATTTGGTGTCTTACTTTTTATACCTGATGAAGTATGCAAGCAATACAAACAGTTTAGATGTGTTATCTAACTGGGTTTGGACCCTGGTCAAAGTGATAGCAGGGAATGTGAACATTTTTAGCAGTCTCTGAAAGCTTACAGATAGAAGCAAATTCATTGATTTGTGTATTAATGGATTTGCATAACGTTATGCAACGTATGTTTCCTTGCATGTAATTCATCTGCCATAGAATGTGTCAAAAATTATAGTGTTAGAATATGGAAATAAATGCTTCTACAGAAGTAAGGGGTCAACATACTGTCTGAGCCTCCTTAACTAAATATACCAACTTGATGACAATTGACATTAGTGAGGTTTTCTGTGTATTTCTGTTAACACTGGAAAACTGCATGGAAGAAAATATGGCTCGCAGACATCCATTTTGAACTGTATTATATTTTTACATAGATGTCTGGTTTGCTCATAAAGAAGAGTTACATATTTATATGAGATAAACATTACTCTTAAAAGCAATGATACAAGTACAAAGTGAGAAAGCAGCAGTCATGGTCCAATAGGTTTCTGTTAAATACTTGGCTTTCATGTTCTTTTTTGTCAGCTTTCTTCATTGCCCTGTCCTTGCAAGATTACTTTTGGCCTGATGCTTTAAATCATCTTGCCTGTAATTTCCCAGTGACTTCAAATATTGATATAACTTCAATGTTTGTCCTGCTGCCGATGCAGAAACATCACATTTGTACATTTAGTATACTTAATCAACAGCAAAATGGATGAATTTCCATTCCTCAAGCCACTGGTTGAAAGTATTGTCATCAACACTTCATTTTTCAGTCAAACCAAACATGACTCATTACAATTTGCATATATTACTCATAGCGTTCTGCAGTGCAAACAAAGATTTATTCTGCATTTCGTCCTTCACTGTTTATGTTGCATACATAAAATATCATATTTAGAATATCACCGACCCATTCAGTTATTTCCTTCCCACAAGCATTTTAGTAAAATGATAAAATGGTCTGTACTGGTACTTCTCTCTACCTACTTGTACATTCTTATTTACTTAAAAAAAAAAACAGACACTGCATGTCTAAGCACAAACACAACACCCATTTATTTAATTTTTAACGTAAAAGTATTGACTCGTATGACTTTGACAAATGCAAAATAAAACAATGTCTTCAATAGGTAACCATCCCATACAGTCCTTGTGGGATCATAAGCTCTCCTACACCTAGCAGGATGACTCCACTACTCTTTATAATTCTGTCAGAGACTGTAAGTCTCTCTGCCAGGCACCATTGTCAACTCCAAGATCAGACTGGCTGATTGTTTGAGGGAACCTCTGAAATAATATTTCTACACTCTGAACATTGGCAGTCATTTAAAGGAACATTAACACTCTTTTCATCAAATATGTTATAAAAATCCCAGTTAGACCACACTTTTGCTCAATATCTATGCACTAAACATATTACACTAATTATTTTGATATTAAGAAATAAACTGAAAAAAGCCTAACATTTTAATCATTGTATCAATGACAACAATCAAAATCCACATCTCCCAAAATATTCCTTTGCCTTCTTTCCATTTTCAAAGAGGGCTGGTTTGTAGCAAAACTAAATTCAAGTGCTATTTTATTAATGTTTATTTATAAACCAAAAGATCATCCCTGGTTTGGCACCTATGTCTCTAATGGACACAGGTAACCTGTAAATGGTTCATCTCCCATGCCCATGCTTGCACTTATCAGGGTATCAGAACTTGTCAGAGATTTCAGTTGCAAGGCTAGGCTTAAAAAGGCTCTTGTGGTCGTTAGCCTAGTAAACACCTATGAACCTATGACCATTGCTAATATTATTTCATTCACTCATTCAAACTTCAAAGCTTACATTGACTGTTCAACTGTTTTTTTTTATAACTGAACTGTCATAGGAACTGGAAGTTTAAAGCAAGCCTTTTGTTAAGTATTGTGGCAATGATATGTTGTAGCTTTGATTATTAAGTTTCAGACTAGTGCAGTAATATTTTAGCATTTAAGTGAATGTTGCATTGCATGATATTTTAGAATCTACATTTTGCGACCACTGAATCATATATTCATTAAATAATGGATTAAAAGTAATTCCTTGTCACCTTTTATGCACCATAGGTGCATACATCTGGACGTATTCTGATACTAACTTTTAAGGTCTGTAACTTCTTCCAGAATGCAAATGCTCCGGTCAGAGGAATTCATATACACTATTTTGGTGATGCTGTTTTGCAATGTCAGATTTGTTAAGTAAAAAGAAAAATATTCGATTTTTGTCTGAGTAATAGCAAGTCTGGAGGTGATTACGATAAAAAAGTAAGGCATTTGTGTACATGGACTTGCCCCTCACAATAAACACTGCTTTTGGAAAAATGTGTTTTTGTGATCCTTTGATTTCTATTGATACATTAATATAGCAATAACCCACGGCTGGGTGTGGGTAATGCTGGATTTACCCAAGGATGGTGTGGTTTGGTCACAAGGGCGAAGCCCGAGTGGCCAAACAAAGCCAGCCATGGGTAAATCCAGCATTACTCACACCCAGCTGTGGGTTATTGCTATTATACAATCATGTTGGCTTTGTGTTGTGTTATGTTTGTGTTCTTGTTATTTAGGTTTTTGTTTGCTTTACTTTGTATTCTTCCACTTTTTGTGAGCTAAAATAGTTCACACTTTGGCGTAGTTAACCACAACCCCTCTGTTTTATCTTAAACTTTTGAGAATTATATTCCAAACAATAGGAGGTGACATTGTATAATACACATTCACTTACTGTGTAAACAATTAACATTGAAATAAAGATGCATCACTTATTTAGACGTTTTGGAATTTACTAATCTTTTTTTTCAAACACTAAACACTTCATTAATGATAAACATACGTTGAAGAGTGGCTTATACAAGCATCTTCAAGTTATAGCATCATTCTAGCAATGTATTGACATTATACATTAATAAACAGAAAATGAACAAACATATTTTTTTATGTTTTACCTAACAGCGTGGGTCTCTATAGGTAGTTTAAAACAATGGCAAGTTGGAATTTTTATAAAATTATTTTATTACATTTATTTAAAAACAGAGCAAAAATGCAATCCTTGTAAAATACAAAGTATTGTTAATGAAAACAGTAAAACAGCATGTTGAAAATTTATCAGTTGTTAAAAGGTAAGCATTAACATGAGATATTTCTGCCATATAATCTGTCGTATAATGTGCAAGCACAAAGTAGAAGGGGAAGGTATTACAGAGGGGTTCCAGTTTAAGTCTCTTTAACACTTTAAGCTAGTTATAAAACTGACAGCAGTACTTAGCCTGGAAAAATGTGTGTGTGTTTTAGGGAGGGCTAAAACAGTTACTAAAAATAAAATAAAAAAAAGTCTCAAAAATTATCATAAATAATTACAGCTCTCCCCATCTCTGTTCACATCAAAAAGGCATATTTATTGAATTATTTTAGTCTCCTGTTAAAGACATGGATATTTCCCATCAGCAAGTGCACATGATATTCTGACCCTTAGGAAAAGAGTTGTGGTCTGTGCGAAGCCCTTTTTAACAGGAAGCTGTGCCAAACACATACTACTCCAAATAACGCGGTATCTATCGGTTCGGAACTGCTAACTGCCTTTTTTCAGTGATTGCTTCCACTGAACCATGTGCATTTCAAACCATTTTACTAGTATCGATCATTTCCATCCATTTTAAAGAAAAAATATGAAAAAGAAAATAACATTTGTGGCTGCCTGTTTTATGGCAACAGGTGTCTAAGTAGCTCCGATTGAGAGCTTTCACTTTGATCCTTGTTTTGCACTCGCTGACTCAGTTTATGTGTATGGATATGGCTTTGATGCCAAGAAAAAAATAAAAAGTACTGCCTGGGTAATTATTTGGATCCTGATACATAATTACAAATAAGAAAGGCATGTTAGTTCATTGTTTATTTGTAATTATACAATGTCATGTCTAAACAGAAAGGCAGGGCTGCATAATTTCTTAATGGCCGGACTTGTAACCTAGATTACTTTGGATTTACAATGTGCACGCTGGTTGGATTGGCCAATCAGCATGCACGTTTGTTGTCTTTTCGGCGATAACATTGTATAATAAAAATAATCCTAAATTGTACTAACTTTTCAGATGTGTACCAGTCATCATTTTGCTACTAATAGTTTTGCATTCTTTCATAAAAGTTTTTGCCAGTCACAGCAGCATGTCCAGGCCTTTCAAACCTTTATCCATCCTGCATCCCTTTGTGTAGATGTCTGAACATTACTTTTCACTGTTCTGAAAACAGTGAAGGCACATATAGTTACAACACATAATGGCGCAGGATTTCATGAAAGATGGAGGAAACCAATTTTTCAGCCTTTGGAAACTCTCCTGCATCTATGAGCAACTTTTATCCTGTGTTTATACCTTTGTCTATATCTAGCTTGAATTATTTATGTAAAGTGACACCACACAAAAATATTTACAAGTCGATTATATCCTAGCAAGAACAAGCAGACCAAGAGAAATGATTATAAAAGAAATTCTCAGACTTTAAGGGAAAACAAGCTCCACATAATATAATGAAGAGGAAAAATCATGACACCAGAAACAAAACAAACTAGTAATACAAAATAATATAACATAAATAACCCATTCCCTTTATTGGGCAAATGGATAGGTTAGCAAATCTGTCAAAACAAAATTTCACAAGTTCATCACATGCAAATGTGTCAACTAAACAAATTATAAGTCCCGAAACTAATATCAGGTACACAATTCAAATATACAACTGCATATAACTATCATCGTACATACATAATACAGCAGCTAAAACAAACTATCCACCAGAAAAAAGACAAATTAGGATGATGAAAAGATCAAAGGAAAGAAGTGAGAAACAAGAGGAAAATGTATACAATGTGAAACTGCAAAACATAGCAACATACTGGCAGACAGATTCATTGCAACTTTACCCCCCCGGGCCCTATCACAATACTAGAAGAAAGCCTGGTACCCGCCATTTCTGTGGCACAGGTAAAAGCTGCATTGTCCAAAGCCAAGAATACAGCATACATGGGACTGGATAATACCCCTGGCTGCATCCTACATGAGCTACAAAATTAACTGGCACCACATCTATGTGCCCTGTTCAATCCAAACCTTACCTTAGGCTATGTCCCTAACGAATGGCACACTGCTACAATAATCCTGCCCCATAAAGGGGGAGTAACTACAGACCCTGGGAACTATCGCCCCATTAGCCTGACAAGTCTGGTATGCAAAGCTATGGAATGCATCATCATGGACCTGCTTAACAAAGATATAGGCAGTCTCCAAACTCTTGACCCCATACAGTTTGGCTTTATCAAGGGGAGATCCTGCCTGCTGATCTTGTTTGATTTCTTCATGGCAGTCACCAAGGCTGTGGATGAGGGTAAAGCAGTGCATACAGCCTACCTCGACTTGGCCAAGGCCTTTGATACCATTCCCCACTCAGGTATCATTGATAGACTCACCAAACTAGGCATCAATCCTTACATCACTAGGTGGGTTGCAAATTGGCTCACAGACAGAACCCAGTCACAAGTGGAGTCACACAGGGCTCGGTCCTGAGCCCTCTCCTGTTTGGCATCTACTTCTCAGAAGTCCAGGCCAACACAGAAGGACTTTGGCTGACCAAGTTCACTGATGACTTACAAGCTAGGAGCCATTATCAACTCCCCAAGTGATGCAGACATCCTACAAAAGGGCCTCTCCGAGACCAATAACTGGTGTCGGAACCATGGCCTGAAGCTTAATGCCAAAAAATGTGTTATCATCCCCTTTGGAAAAAATTCAGTTCCCGCGAATTGCCACATTGATGGGAGCCCACTGAACACTGAAGGGGCCATAAGAGGTCTGGGCACCCAGGTCAACAGCCACCTTACCTTTGACCACCACATTGCCACTGAGGTCAGAAAGTCCTTCTATGGGGCACATCTTATAACCAAAAGTTTTGCATCCAGGAAGAAAGAGGTCAGCATCCCTCTCTACTCATCCCTCGTTAGACCAATCATCGAATATATCTCCCCACTTGGCATGTACCTGACCAGACACCTATAACAGCTGGAGAGGCCACAGAAGTACCTCACAAAAAGGATTCTAGGTCTTAAACACATGTCCTACATGGACAGACTAAAGAAAATTGAGCTGTTCTCAGTCTCTTATCATCTACTTAGAGGTGATCTCTGCTTGACTTACAAAGCCATGTCTGACCCAGCCCTACTTGAAATGCTACACCTAAAGAAATCCCAATCCCCCAGCGCCACATGCTCCAGAGATCACAACCTCATTACCACAATTAACAGAACATGCTGGGAGCTGGAGGGACAGGTTCATCTACCAAAGACTGCCCATACTCTGGAATAAGCTTCCCATTCATGTCAAGCTGAATACCTCGGTGGCCCTCTTCAAGAGAAATCTTGATGAGTGGATGGGTAACAGAAAGTTCAGTCCAATGATCATTCCAGTTGCTCTACTGGATAGGAGCACTGTAAACTAACATCAGGCGGCATGGTGCCTGGGCAATTTTTTTGAGCTAGGCTTGTAAAGGCTCCAGAGCCATTAGCCTAGTACACACTATGAACCTATGAACCTATAAAAGAGATATAAAATACCTATTAAAAAGCACACTAAATATCTGGTTCCTGTTAATGTCTAAACCACAATTGTGATCCTTAAAATACTAATGCTCAAAGTCCAGAGATATGAACACACACAATCTGATATTGTAACATCTGGGTGTACAGCAATCTTAAAAAGAAAGGAGTAGATTACATAGAAAAAAGTGGAATTTGTAGGAAAACTACATGCAGAGTAATCAGAAGGAAGAGTGAGGTTTAAGGGAAGGCAGGAATTAAGTAATTTATGAAATGTTGGAGTGAATGATAAGAACAAAGCATTTGTATACTACATGAAAAATGTTACAGTGGTTGGTTTTCTACTTACATATGTGTACCTATGAAATTATACAGTTATCAAAACAAGCCTGAAAGTACAAACTAAAAAAAAAAACACTGCAAAATTCTTTTTTTTTAAACAGTTTTATTGAATTTTACAAATACATAAATTAAACATATAATTGTTACATAAGTTTAACCTTTGATTTAGAACATAAAGTATAAGTAACACAGCTTAACTAAAGTATTTACAAAAGACATCCACATGTACACATTTCAAAAACATATGTTACTATTAAGGTTTCACATTATAATATTTTCTTTGGTACTTACGTATTATTGCAACCACATTTTCACGGCAATACCGGTTGCTTACTGATCATGAAATATGTTCAGTAATGTTTTTTAAAATGTTATATACTGTGTTTTGTTTAAAAGCCCAAGTTGTTTTCTGGTGTGTTATCAATAAAATCTAAGACACACACTGTTGTTATTTCTTTATGCACTTTACTGACAGCACATCGTGCACTGAACGTTCATTTTCCTTGGCAGCAAATGCTGTCAAATAACGGTTGTGATTTTGTCTTTACTGCAACCACCAGCATTTTGTTTTTAGTGTCCGTTAACAACTGTAGTCAGATTAAAGACAGAAAAGCTGAGTCAGTGGACTGATTTCCATTTCTGTTAGGTTCATTGCATTGTTTTAATTTAGCTTGCATCTGTTTTACTGATATACTTCTCAAAACCTTTAAGCCTCGTAGTTGTGCAGAAATAACGGTGAATGCATACTGTCTGTGTTGATGTCATTGTTTTACACACATCGCTCACTTTACTGAGGGTAACTTATTCAGAAGACCTACTTCTTTTTGTAGATGATAGTGTCATGGTTACGGTCACTGAGTTGATAGGGAAGAAAGAAGCCTTTCTCATTTTGTTTCTGTGATGACGTCAGATAGTTCCTAGTTATGATGACTATTTATTTATTTTAAGTAATATGCTCAGGGTTGTATTTCTGTGCTGGTTGTTTATATGTTTGGGCGTTTTTTCTGCCTGAAAATTTGGAAATTATATTTTTACAGTACTTCTTGTGCTGGCCGAGTGTTTTACAAGGGCTCTTTAATGAACTTATATCACTGTCCTGATTGGGAACCAAATGGTATTGCCTGAAAAATGTGTTTGCGATAATATGTAAGTACTTTTTCTTTTTTTAATAATTCTTGCAAAATAACCCACATATTATATGAATATGTTTTCCTTGTTGTTCTTGATTTAATTGTCCAGTTTTTTTAATAATTCTTGCAGAATAACCCACATATTATATGAATATGTTTTCCTTGTTGTTCTGGATTGTCCAGAGCTCCATTTGGCATACATCTGCAAAATTATTTCTAAATTCATTAAATGTTGGCGGAGTATCTGATATCCAGTTTCTAGTTATAGTTTTCCTGGACACTGCTAGAATTGACCATAACAAAGGAAATTTGAGTTTTCTAATACTGCTATGTATAGGTGTGTTAAAGAGGACAATAGATTTAATTATAGTAAAATTGTCTATAAAAATGGATTGTAAGAGGTTTATTTACTTTCTCCCAATAACATTTGAATTCCTTACAGTTGTAAAACGTGTCCAATCAGCATTTTTTCTAATTTGCATCTTCTACATAAGTTTGCTTTTTTAGTGATCTTACTCATGATAAGAGGTGTGTAAAATGCCCTATTCATGAATTTCCAAGTATATAACCTCCATCTGAGAGAAGATGTTTTTCTTATCTTGATCAGCTGGCTGTTCTTTGTTGATAGATATATAATAATTCCAAAAACCTTCTGAGCAGCTATATGTTTCATCTCTTAGTATCTTATATATTTGCGATAATTTGCCTTTGGACATATTTTCTATGGTGTATATTCATAATTAGGTAGTTCAACAGTATAGGAACAGTTTCTTCATTAGTTGGTGTTATTAATTCTAATTTATTTAAGAGGAATTGCCTATAGATTTGCAATTCTAACCAGAGTTTATTGTCCAATTCAAACTCTTGTATTAAGTTATTTATTGTTCTGATTTCATTATTAGACATCAACTGAAACCAATATATTAAACGTTTTACCTTAAATAATAGTATTTTAATGGATTCAGTGGAAGATACGATTCCTTGTGTATAAGCTAAAGGATATAAGAGGAATAACCATTCTTTATATATTGAGTATTTACACCGCAAAATTCTGAGGGAAAGAAAAAAAAGCTAAAGTGCAACAATACAAAAACAGCAGAAACGAACATTGCAGAATATAAAAAAAAATAAGACAAAAAGAAAACAATTTGTGATGTGTTTCAGCAAACTAAAAGGCACAAGAAAGGAAACCAAAGAAACTATGATCTTGCAAAAACATACAAGAAAGCAATTAGCACTCTTAGACATGGTGACATACCTATGTCATTTCTACTTTAACAATCTTAGTAACAAAAAAAAGAAAAAGACTTAACCGACCCTAAAGTAAAGTTCAAAATAAAGGAATGAACTATCGAAAGAAATTATGCTTAAATCAATGAACTGATAACTGTATATTTTATGCTTTAAAATAATACAAATAAATTGTTACTCAAGAACAAATAAGTATTTCCAAAAACAAGCACTCCTAACAAAATGCAAGACCTTTACGCAAAAAAGGAACACAAAGCATGGCATACCTAGCCACAACATACATGCAGACACATAACATAATGTAAAAGCCAAGCCACAGCATACACATAGCTAAAAAATATAACATAAAAAAATACAGTATGTACAAAACCCATAAGCAAACCCACATATCCATACCAAAACACAAAACAAACATCCTCAGTGCAAATGTATATATAAGCACCTATAATTTGATATGGGGGGTCTGGTGTGTAAGAAGTCAAATATATGTGATTTATGGAGCATGAGGACCTGTTTATTTTTGGTGACTTGAACCCAGGACCATCAACCTACCTGGCAGGTGTCACTGCCACTAGACTAACAAGCCCCTCTAAAATCAGCTGAAATTCTCTGACTAGTCATTGAACTCAGGCCATTGTACTGAGAGAACCATTTCCTAACCACTAGACCACCAGGGACACCCCTTTCAGCACGTAACTTATTCCCACAGCCTAGACTTCATTATTCATATTTTAACAAAACACTAATAAGTCCCTTCTTTCATTAAAGAGTATTTTGCACTGTTGGTGTGATCCTGAGGTAATTGTTTTTGAAGGGGCCCAAAAGGGGTTTCACCTTCCATATCACCATTACCTAATTACGATTGTCTCCAAGGTCCTGCCAACAGTGGAAGGGAACAGTCTTGATAAGTTTTTAGTTAAAATTGACTTTTATTAAGAAAACTGTTACGGGATTGGTGGCTTTTGGTTTTAAATACTCACCCAAACTCAGGCATGCAGATTACAGTTAAAGAGGGACAGCTTCAAATAAGTTTATTTGCCTTCTATTAGTCAGATCTATGACCTTTGGGCTTGAAGAGAGCCCTATGTAGAGTCTAAGAGATATGCATACAGAAGGAAGGCAATCTGGAGAATGTTTCAGTGAAAGAAAGGAGTTGATGCCATTTAAAGGGAAGGCCACTTCAATATTCCAAACTAATGAGGCAATGTAAGAAGAAGGCTTCAGGTTATCTGTCTCACTGAACAGACAAGGAGAAGATTATACTTTCCTTTGAGAGAAGCCCAATGGAGCTTGGCACTGAAATGCATGCAGGAGTCCCAGAATACAGACCCTCAAACATTTCCACTGTCAGATGTTGGGACCCCTTATGTTGAGGGGGGGGCCTGTTGTGGTGCGTTGGATGGCACTGGTTGTGACAGTGTGTCTTCAATATACTGCAGGGAAGCCTCAGCTTCCTGAATCCTCCGAATAGCTACCTCTTCCAGCATGTCCTCAAACAAGTTCCAAAGCTGCCATTTTGTGAGGCTTGCCAGGCTGCCAGATGCTGGGGTGCCTGTAGGACTGGTGTTACTGCCCTGACCCTGTAATGACATCCCTGGACTGGCAGAGGGCGAGCAATCCCTAATTTAGGAGGTATGTGTGTCTGGGTTGCTCCAAGAGATTTTGAAGCTGCAAAAAATATAAATGGGAGAGGAATAAAAAAAATGCCTAATTAAGCTAACAAAAAGAAAGAAAGATAGGGGGAGGCAAAAGAAAAAATACACTCAATAAATCCATATGTCATGTAACACAATATTCAATTTCTTACTTTAAAACAGTTTTATTATATATACTTGTATCTGAAAATGTATGGGAGGTGCTTTTGCAACCTTTGGGCTGAAATGTTATGGAAAGTGGTTATGCAAACTTTTGGGATGAAATATTATAAAAAGTGATTATGTTTACTTGACAGGATAGTGTTTGATATCACGCAGTGGTGAGTTTTACATATTGCAGTCTACTACACAAACAATAATGACAACATTTTTGCCTGATATCCATTTGTTTGCAATACCACAATAAGATCACCTGTCATTTTAATACCAACAACTTACAAGATAAGTTAAAGACAGAAATACTGCACTCTTGCTTGCAGTAATATACTCAATGCAATTTATTCCTTCTGTTACTAATATATATCATTAAGTTCCTTACATGCAGTAATGAAATCAGTTAAGCACAAATACTGCAGATATATACTGACATCCACCTTAGGCTTGCTTGCAGTAATGTACTAAGTGCAATCGATTCCTTCGGATACCGTGATCTATCAGTAATTTTCTTATATACAGTAATAAAATAATTTAAAATTTAAAGACAGAAATACTGCACTAACATACTGACATCTGTCTCACTCTTTCTTACAGCAATCTAATGAATGCAGTCTATTGCTACTAATGAAATCGGATAAACACACAGTTAGTATATACCGCTTTATTCAGGCTTGCTGGAGGACTTGGTCACTCTTTCCAAGCACTGTTCCTGCTGTCTCCCATTATAGGAGACTTCAGTGTCAGCTGTAAAAAGAAGAAATAAGACACTTCTTGTTTACCTGTATGTCACATTTTTGTCAGTGACATATAGCTACCATTATTGTTTCTAAGTCACTCCGTTCATTGAATTATTTGCTTGCCATATGTTTGTATATAATACTACATGAATTTTCTTGATTAGGTAACCTTACAAACCTTTACTGTCACTTATTAACAAAGAGTGTACTTTTGGTAGAAATTTTTTGTAATGTTCATGCTTTGCATATAATAGTCTCTGAATTTGGTTCAGCCAAAAATGTGTAAACACACAAAATAATGTAGCAAGTTATGAAAACTGTCATTTCCCAAATTGTTCAAAAGTGTGTGCTTGATAGTTTTCTTCCTTAAAAACTGAAAGCATAGAAGGTAATTTAAAAATGTATGAAGAAGTAATACAGAATTAATAATATGAATTATTTCTCATTAAAATATGTGCTGGACATTCAATTCACAGTTCACCAATACCTCCATCCTTCCCCAGCCTCCACTCTGTCTAGGATGTGATGCCTGACTGACTTCAGCCATCTTGTATGGGCACTTAACAATTCTGAAAATAAATTACTTTCTTACGCAAGTAATGCAGTAGGAAATATTTCCTGGCTTACACAGACTGTCTGTATACAATATAACTGTTACCTAATGTAATGAGATACCACATAGATACATGAAAATATAAACATTTTGTTCTTTCTGTCTAAAGAAATGTACAAGTACTTTTAAGACTGCTGATGCAGGTGTATACCTGTGTTTTTCAGACACATATATGCAGATTATCATTTTACTCATACATAACTTAACATTTGTATTTATGCAGACAATTATCTTTGTCACAGAAATATTACACATATTTCTATGCATATACAATTCTGTGTACAGATATGTCTGTTTAATTTTGAAATATTATAATAACTTCGCAGTTACAGCTTTGCAGGTATACATTTCTTTTGGGTAATACCTTCAATTATGCAATGCTCCTATCTATTTTACATACATTAAATCCACCACCCCCCAAAAAATAATTATATACTTACTATAGAACTCTGGCCTTCTTGCCTCTACCTGGTCTACCCACTCAGTCAGGTGGTCAAGCCTATACTTTAAGTCATTGTATCTGTGATGGCATTGTTGGTCAGAGTAGGTGATCCCTGTAAGGATTTCCAGGTGTTCATCCAACTCCTACCAGATATTGATCGTTTTCCAGTTGCTACCTTTAGTGCACACCTTAATCTTTAAGAAGGTAGACCATGATTTTGGACTCCTTGTTAGACTAGCTTGGTGTGTGGCTTGTGGTGCTGCCATGACTAGAAGTGCCAGTACCAACATGAAGAAAGTATGAGCAGGGCTGTGTTTCACGAGTTTAGAACCATTTCTTCTAAGGAGTGACAGTACCTTAACTAAACCAAGTGAACCAGCAGGAGCATTAGAGCAGATACTGTTATCACTGGCAAGTTTGGTCTAATCAAATAGGCATACCATATGAGGGTAGATGGGCAGAGATTACACTGTATGGTTGTGCTATCTGTAGCCCATATGACTCCATTTTGTTTTCTTTGAATATCTTCAAATTTGAGAATATCTGAGCATATCTGCATGTTCATTAGGCATGATAAGGATTGCATAAATGCACTGCAGAG
The DNA here is from genome assembly GCF_019279795.1 of Protopterus annectens. Taxonomy (NCBI): domain Eukaryota; kingdom Metazoa; phylum Chordata; order Ceratodontiformes; family Protopteridae; genus Protopterus; species Protopterus annectens. Next base: position 1,948,689,357 of record NC_056741.1, read on the forward strand.
TCTGCAGCTGGCCACAACATGTCCACATGCATGTGAGTCTATGTTCATGAGCATTCAACAGTAATGTATGTCCATAACTGGCTGTATATTTGTGTATTACCATGATTCATAGAGTTAAACATAAAACAACCTAATTGCATACAAGATGTGTAAATGGATATAAATTTGTGTGGAAAAGTTGAATACCACCATATTAACTTGCTATTGTTTGAGTTAGGTGGCAAATATCTAGGGAAACCACAGACTTCCTAAAAGTAAGAGCATAGTAACGGAAATATTATAAATGAATAAGAAGCACTTAAAGTTATATAAAATGACTGAGTTAAATTTAAGAAATGTTGATTTTTCTAATATCATGTGCTTGTTATGATGGCTATTAATGAATAATGCAAAGCTGTCATTTGTAAGTGACAATTCAGGACAACAACAGTGGAAATGATTAATGGTGATTCAAAATCATTGTTATCATTTGGTGATTGCGTGTACATATTAGAAATTCAGTCATTAAGTTGTGAAGTACTGCAGCGCTAAGCATATTTTCAACTTACATCTGTCTTTACTGGAGGATTTCTGACTGTCACTGATAAATGAAAAATAATTTGAATGCCTGGCTATGGTTGTGGGCAGAGGAAGGATGAATCTGTTAGATCTGTTAGAAAGATGATCATTTTATTGATGTGAGTGTACTGCAACTAATGCTACAGCATGTCCTCACTTGGATGGACTGTATGTGTATCTAATTATGGACTTTGTCTTAGCAGGCAGACATGATCAGTGTGGTGTAGTTTGAATGATGATGACATCCAAAAGTTTTTTGTGTATGACTGTGGCCTTTTTTTATATAGTAATTATGCTAAACAGGGTATCAAGGCAAAGGAAGGCCATGGGGAAAATGTGTTCTCATGGCAGCTCATAGGATATATGGGAAACATCTGTTTGGTAAAGTTGGGCCCAAACAAGCTGAGAGCACAAAAGCATGAAATCAAGTTGTCCTCGACATTAATGCAGTGGGTGGCAAAAAACCACGCTTTAACACAGTGAAAGAAAAGATGTGATAGGATGTGCTACATGTAAAGTGAGGCAGAATACAATTGCTTGTACCAGTACGGGGGAAAGTGTCCAGTTATCCAATTAACACCAGATGAGGAATACCTTGTCTCCATTGTGGGGATGACTATGACACAGACAATGATAGCACTGGAATAATCAGAGATGGCGTGCCAACATCTGCAGCAGCATTCGTCTGCTCAGGAAGGTTGGTTTACAAATTAGATATACATTTGAGTAGTGAATATTGACAAAGAATGATTACATTAAACATTTAACAATTACTATTAATTGGTGAGCCTTCCACATCAGCACAGAATTGCAATGAAGGTAGTGTTGATAGTAAAGGTCCTCTGTAACTCTTTAACTCATTCACTCCAGTGGAGCTCAGGAAGTTTGCCCTGTAGCTTCCAATGGGTGGAGCCTAAGCCTTTTGACAGAATCAAATTATGTCCACATATTTCAAACAAATGTTCATATCTCTGTTACCATAGGGGTTATGAAAGAAGTATAAATGGCAAACTCTTCAGCACAAACAAATTTTATAGTGGTAGCATTCTTTAGGTTCTATGTCTTAAACCAAATTTTATAAGTTACAGTAAACACGATAACTATTACATTCGTATATTTTGTAAATAACTTAAAATACCAAGTTAATTACATACTGTAAACAACATTTCATTCATCTAACTGAGAGCTTTCATATGAGTCTAAGGAGTTCTGTCTGAGTTACTTGGTTGTTGAGATATTTAGAAAAAATAAACTTATATCTATATATATATCACTAAAACAACAGTTTAAATCTATTTACTTGGACTAGACAGAGGTCAAATATTAATGCAATTGAGTTTGCCGTTGTGCAAGCTTTAAGATGAAATCTTTTAAAACCGTGTACATAGCATGATTTTGGAATTATTGATGCAGATATGAACAAGCAATATTTTACGCCTAAAGGCATCAGTAGGAGTTAACTGCAGATGCATCTGGAGGCATAACTTGGATGCAATGAGTTAATAAGCATGCAATAGTGCATAATATTTCTTTATTACTGATAGTATTACATCATTTTTTTTTACTGGGCCATCAGCAGAAACAATAAAAATTCCAATAGGCCAATAAAGTTGGAGGATATCCAACAGCAGAATGGCTGTTGAAGATGATGATGATGATGATAACAGTTATATTTATGAGTTAAGCTGAGGAAAGTGGCAGACAGTCTCCAAGTTTAATTTCAAGATCTCACATCCCACAACATGTTAGTAACTCTGCAGAATGTGACAGTACATCATAAAGTCAAGCACATGCTGACATTGCACTCAGATTTGTACAGGAGCAGCAGCCATGCACCTCTACACCAGTATCTCCAAACTTAGATGAACACTCTGAGGATGGCGGCAGACATACGGAGGGCATGGTATCCAAAGAGACACCTTTACAAAGAGGAGCCAGGTGCAGAAATACTAAAAGCATTGGCTGCTCAGCAGCAAATGTGCTGTGAGATTGTTACTGCTCAGGGCCCTGGCACAGAAAGTCAGTTGGAAATGGTCAGAGCCCTCATGGGTATGCCTGAGGATTTCCAGCACTACTTTGAAAAGGCAGAGTAGAGGCAATGCTATTATTACACTAATGTGTTATTTGGTGGCACAGCAAGCATCAGTGCCCACCTCCATTTGTACACTTGTCGGGATTTACCTGGCTCAAGTAGATGTCTCTCTTGGAAGGGGAAAAGGATGGGATACCATCCAATCCCATGGGGGCAGATCACATGAGACTACAAGTGATTCTCAGGAAAGTAATGTAACTAGTCGAAGGGAACAAACACAACAGATTTCAGGCAGGCCACATCAACATTCATCTACACCACCACAACTTCTGATTCATGGTCCAGATCACATTCACGATGAATTGTCAAATCAGTGTCTACAGGGTCACCTGCATCAGTTAAGCCACGACATTAAACCAACTCAATATACAGCTCTTAGAGCAGCCCTTTCTAAAATCCCTTTTCACTACCTCTTAGCCTATCCTTAGGAGAAGTGTATGACCCCTTTGTTCTTGAACAACCGTGACTCAACCCTTAGAATTCTATTACTAACAATTTCACCTTTAAGAGCACAGCTGAATATTTAACTAGAAGTGGATTAAGACCTGGAAAAAATGGTGGTTGTGGGGGGGTGGTTAGGGAGACTTTACAAATGTATGCATTGTATCCCTGTAATGGTACTCTTCACAACCTAAGGTAACCGTGGAAAGAAATTTGTATGACATAACATGGTATTGCAGTCATTAACACCAATGCTCTATGCATTAGCTTTCCTACAGCTGGCAGTTACCTACAACTTAAAAGAATTAATACTCAACTTTTCATGAAAACATAGTAATGAAGAAAATTACAGATTAAAATGAGTTTAAACACTGCTGCCACTTTAAGCTCACCACTGCACAGTGATGATATTTTTGTCTCAGAAGTCACAGATTATTGTGTATTATAACATAAAAATAATCTGATGTGCAGCACCTCAGCAAGCAACATACTTTAATCTGATAATAAATTGCAAAATATAAAAAGTAATAATTACATTGTCATTGCCATACAATGCATGAAGTAATGAAATACTGCAATAACTGTTTTTACTGATTATAGCAAATGAGGACATTTGGTACATGCATACTTATGTATACCAGTTCAGCAGAATTTATTTTGCAAAGCAGTTAAGAAGGTGATTATTACTTACATGATACCTTACAATATCACTAAACATGAGTCAGTGAGCATTCAGGCATGACTTCTACAAACAATAAAATGAAATAACTGTTATGGAAAAAAAGTATTTAAAAGATGAGAATGTCAGATGAACAGTGACAGCAGACCATGAACCACACAGCATAGCTCACAGATATCACTGCAAACATCAATTATTCTCTGTTTTTTTTTTTTTTTTTTTTAAATAAAGGAAAGACTAACCTGAGTGTCATGGTCCATAGTTCTGGACTAGATGCTGCCTCTTTACCTATGAAGCTATATGCCGTGCATGAGCCTGCCACATGGGGTCGCTTATTACTGGTGCTGGCTGGTCATCATTTGTCATAGTGGGAATGGAACTGGGAGCTGCTGTGACCGGATGGGTCACTTCACCACCAGGCCGTCACATGATCATGTTATGCAGAATGCAACAGGCAGTAAACGTCCTGCACATGGTAGCTGGGTCATACTGAAGGGCACCCCAGATTCATACAGGTACCTGAAATGACTCTTTAGGAGACCAAAGATCCACCAAATGGCACAACAGGTCTGGGGTAGGGATCTGTTATAGACTTCTTCTGCAGCTTCACTTGGATTTCTCACTGGTGTATTGAGACATTGCTCCAGTGGGTATTTAGCTTCACCTGAAAGGCAAAAAAAAAAAAAGAGAGAGAAAGGGAGAAAAATGGGGGAGGGGCATAAGAAGGAAAAGTGATTTATTACTCAGCAATACATTTTACCACCAATAAATTAAATATAGTATAAAAAAGAAAAATAAATATTTTTCCATTTACCAAAAAGATGACCACTGTGTATCCTACTATGCAGAAAGAGGTTGTAGCATGAGCTGGTGTGCCAGATGTGGGAATCATGTGCACAGCCAGGCTGATGGGTAGACACATTGATGCGGCACCCCCATACATCACACATAAGCTGGCAACTGATGAAATGGTAGCCCTTCCAACTGTGGTACCACTTCCCCTGTGGACCAGAAGGGGTCCTAATTGCAACATGGGTACAATCTATTTCACTGAGTGCCTCAAGAAATGTGCCACCCCATAAAAGGCATGCATAGTCCTAGCTCTTTTCTGAGGTGACACCGGGATACAGATGTACTGATCCACTTGTGCTAAAAGTATATCCAGGAACTGCTGCAATATCCTCAAGGCAGAAGCCAGTGAGATTTCCAATGTGTCCCAGCCTGTCTCTGGAAGGTCCCTATACCAAGTATAGTGAGGGCTATACTTACCTTAATGTCCACAGGGATACAAAGTCCAAGCATTCCTCCAGTACTCCTATTGGGGTCATATATGCCCACAAAGACCCTTATAATGTCTCTGCCCACTAGAACCAATCAAAGATTTCCTGATTATTGAAGTTACAATGAGTCATCCTTTGCCTATATCTCCATCTTCTTAGATGAGAAGTGCTGCTGGACACAAATGGCTTAGACTTAGCCAACACAAGCAACTCATACCTGGGTATAGCAAGGCTAGCAGCAAAAGAAAGCTTTTCATGGATTGCAAAGTAGATAGGTTTGTTAAGACTCATCTTTGTATAACATATCTGCAGACTCTTCAGAACACTGAGAAAAATCACCTATGAATCGCAAACAGGTGAGAGAATGCTTCATTAACATACACTGGGTTGCATCATTCCTCATTTATACCTCATTATGATTTTATTTGCTTATGCTCATTTGAGGTCATCATGCATTATCACAAGTGTCCTATATAGGTGCATAGGTTAGTACTAAGCCAACTGCTCTTGCGAGCCATTTTAAGCCTAGCCAATTATATTATCCCTTGAGAGAACCAACTCTGCACCTTGTGTTTGTGAGGCAAACACCTTAACCATTAGGCCACCCTCCCAACCCCATGAATCACAGCATGGCCACACTCATTGTGGACAGAGCGGATAGCCTTAACACATCCCTGTAATAACTATAAATATCACCCTATCTGGCATGCCAAATGGAACAAAAGATAGCTTGACAAGTAGCATTGTATCCTTTTGAATTTCCAGTAAGATGTTGGATAGCACTGTGTCTTGCTTCTTCCAGATCCATTCATAACCAACATATTTGAAGGTGGATATCTATTTAAAATTTGGCTGTATGTGTTTTGTATAAAGGAGTTTACGCAATAAGATACAACAGGAACGTTGACAATTTATTTTGAAATTATGGGTTACCAAAACACAGTTCCATCCTGGTACTCATTTCATATCAAAAGAATTGTGTTAACTTCATTATATAAAATATAAAAATCCATTCCACTAGTTTATCATGGCATCCTGTAATCAATGGTTTACCAAAAAAAAGCATACTTAGGCATTTAAATGTTGGGATGAAACAATCATCAAATATAGTGCAGGATGTTGAAGGCCAAGTTTTGTTATTGTGATACAAGATAATACCTTAGTCAATTACCATCAGAGATATTCGTGAAATATATCAGGACACATACTGATCTAACCTGACTAAATTTAGATGTTTGCTACAAGACAGAAATCTTATCTTCAGAAAATTACAAATGATAAACACAAAAGAGCATTAGATCTGGTGTAACCTTGTTAATATAACTGTAAGATGTTCCAAATGGCTTCCAAGTGTGATTACAGAAAGATAAGTCATTCTCCCTTTGTGTTAAAGGGGTACATATGGGTATCCCTTACAAAAGGCATAGTGGCCAAGTGAGGGTGAATAGAGGCACTCAAACAGGAAGTGAATCCAAACTCAGAAACAATAGACTATGGTTTTGAACCATTAAAGTGATGAAAATGAACTTGGTGTTTTGCCAGAGTCCATATTATCAAATACTAAGTCTGACATTTTTTTTGTCTCCTGAACCATTTCTTGGGGAAGACTTTCAAAAGGCAGAGTTAGAAAGTTACCCCAGCATCTAACATTTTCATGTAACATTTCTCAATATGGACACATAATGAGTATTTAACATTAAGCAAGGGGCTCACAATTGTAATATTACTTTAGTAAATACAGTTACCCCTTTCTATTTGAAAGCAACATAAGTTTGTGTACTGAGTTTGCTGTTGAAATGCTTGCTGCCCTGAGTTTGCATAAGCGATCCAGACAATATTATGTAAAGCATTTGGACAGTGTTCAGATCATAAAATGCAGCTAAACAGCAAGGCTTGTTCACCCCATGTGTTTCTCAGTGTGGTATATTTATCTGCTGTATCATACTTGGACACAAATGCTCCTTCTTCTGAGGTCTGGACAAAGAATAAATGCCAGCGTTTAAAATAGCTGGACCAGTAGAATCATATAATGATACTTTCTAAAAAAATCTGCAAATTGCAAAAAAAAAATGCAAAAATGCTTTTGATGTGTATGACTGAATGTCATTTTTTTCATCGGCTTTATACTTTTTATCTGCAAATAGCCAAACTTATTTTGATCAAGGCTTATTTTGAGAAGGCTGCCACTGTGAAAAGTCTCTGAAATGTATGCAATGAATTACTCCTTCAAATAATGTTATGAACTGTCTAGGATGTGCTAATGACTAAGCTTAGCAGATAGGCCAGTATATTGAGTAGCTCGTCTCCTCCTTGTGCATAAATTGCATTGCTCTATTTCTTTGTATTAACTTGAAGCCAGAATCCGTAAGCACATCTGTGTTAAATATTAAAGACTTTTGTTTGAAATTGTAATACTGCTAAAATTAAACAAGTACCCTGGTGACTTGGTAATCAATGGCTTTTGCTCTGTTTCGGTCCCACTTCTTCATTTGAATACTTGTTCTGCCTCTGGAAACTCCCTTAGTTCACCCTTTCATTTCTTGTCATCCAGTCTTCACAACCTATAGTAAGGAACATAAGCAGTTCACTGCCATGTGATTAAAAATAAGTAAAATCAGTTTTCTCTGCAGATATTTGTGACTTTTTACATTGTTTTTCCAAAATACTATTCAGCAGATAGCAAAGACTTTTGTATTATTAAATGCATATAAACGTACCCACTTTCAAAGACAGGCTGTCAATGTGAGCTGTACACTGCTTCCACTTGGTCACTTTTTCTTTCCTTACATTTTATTGTTTACTTATTTTACCTAGCTGAATATGATGTATATCTGTAGAAACGATGGGCCAACCACCATGGCTGGGATGCACAGAACTTTATTACAAAATGTTAACAAAACACTAAAGTTAGCACTTTCACAGTAACAACCCCTTCATCAGGCCATAAAATAACCAATAACAAGAGAAGTTTAAACTATACAATAAAACCAATAAAATCAGAGTACAATAATCATGTGATCAATAAGGAGAAAACTTAATAACACACCTCCTCATGTCCATTCCCAAAAACTATCAAAAAACTAATATAATGGCCAATCACATTCCCTCCATGTAACACATGACAGAAAGAGACACGCACCTATTTAACAGACATAGAAAAACTTAGAGGTTTCAGTGAATTAAAGGACGTGACGTAAACACCATCTTTAAAGAAACATGTTAATTCAAGCCTGGGTGTTTTCCAGCTCATAACTCTAATATCCATTTAAATTCACTCTTTTCGGTCTTATTCCATATGTATCCACCTCTAGGATTTTCTTCAATTATTTCTAATACCAGAATACTGTTGAATAAAGGTACATTAGAAACAAAGGAGCAGACAGTTGTCTTAAAACATTTAGTACATGCAGCAAATACTGCCATTCTTATTAACAGTAAAAGAAAGTATTTACATAACAAACATATGCTGCACATTGTGAATCTATACAGTATTTTTTTAAGTGCAACATCTGAGTTATATTAAAAATGTAGAAACCAGGTAAAACAACAAACTACAAACAAGCAAAAAATGTGCAGGCATGTAGTATTCCTTCTAAGCAAATTCCGGTTAACACCAATAAAAGCCTTGAAAAATTAAAATTGAAGACCACTGCAGAACCACTGCAGAACTCTGGTGCAGCAGTGGTCTTCAATTTTAATTTTTCAAGGCTTTTATTGTTGTTAACCGGAATTTGTTTCGAAGGAATAGTACGTGCCTGCATCTTGTTTGCTCGTTTATATTAAAAATGTATCACTAAACTGGTCACTAATATTCAGGTGACTAAATATGAAAATACAACTCCAAACTAGTTATCACTACCTATACAGTTGTAACAATCTTCCTTTAGTTATATTACACCAGCAAAATGTGATTATCAAGCACAAAAGAGCTCCTTTTTTCCCAGTAATAATTTTACTGTTGGATACACAGTATGTGTACTGTTCCTTTAAATATTAGATCTGCTGTGTGCACCCTGAAGGAGATGCTGCTCAATTCCAGGAGTCTAAACAAAAAACTTCACTCCTTGCTAGTTCTCCCAATCCTGGAAAATGTAGACATCTGTGTTATTACTGAGGCATGGCTTAAAGTTGCAGAGAGCATGCCACCAATACAAGGCTATAATGTTTTACACACATTTAAGTCAGATACTACACAGAAAGGGGTACAAGATGGAGGTGTGTTATTTTATTTAAAAAATAATCACATCTCAAGGCTGGTCAAGCAGTATGACATACCTGAACTCTTCCACATACACCTTGCAATAAGCAAACTCCCATAGCATGTCATTGCCAGCTATAGGTCCCCATCTATGAGCCAGCAAACATGTATCACTTACTTAAATGAATTCTGATCACTCTTCATTCAACCCAACACCAGAATTGTGGGTTAGTTCAGCTAACCCCACTAGAGACTGGGAATCATACACAGCCTCAAACTTGTAGGCTCAAGGATTCCTGGACTTTTGTCAAATTGAATGCCCTTTGCTAATTAGTCTGTATGTCCACTAGGGGCACAGACATCCTTGACCTGGTCCTTACCAACACTGGAGGAACGTTGCACTCTCTCGAGTGTAATGTCCTCACTGTTGAGGTTGGACCATAAAGCTATCTCCTTAAAATAAATAAATAAATAAATAAATAATTAAATAAATAAATAAAATAAATAAAATAAATAAATAAATAAATAACTACATAAATTAAATAAAACTGCAAGGCTGTGATACCAGGTAACCCTTGTCCTTTTAGGAATGTTGAGGTTGGACCATAAAGCTATCTCCTTCAAAAGTAAATAAATAAATAAATACATACATACATACATACATACATACATACATACATACATATATACATACATACATAAATTAAATAAAACTGCAGGGCTGTGACACCAGGTAACCCTTGCCCTTTTAGGAATGTTCAACAGCAGTTTTTCCTGATTGTATATCCATTCTTATTGCACAGAAGGAGTTTCCTTCAAGCATTTTCTTTTCCACTCCAAGCAAGTCCTTTTCACTGATATTTTTTTTTCTCATATCTTCATACTTTTTGCTTTGTCACTCTGGCAATTTATATTTTTTTTCTTACTGCTTGGTCAGGAACCTCCTTTGCAGTGTCATTATTTTCCATTCTGTAAACCTTGAATCCTCTTATCTTGTCCAAGTCACACAAATGACTGTAAATTTTACATATTCCTTTGCCATTTTCAGGAATGCTTATCCCTAAGATTCTGGATCATTCTTGCAGTGGTCCTTATCATTTTGTCATCTAATGTATTAACACTGTAATGCCTTTCTGTACACTTCTCTCCATTATCTGTAATTCAGCTGGAGCAAAAGAACCAGCTACTTTGATATGTTCCCACCTTGCCTTGCAGTACTGTCACCTGTTTCACTGTAACTGCCTGCCTGTTGCCATCCTCCTACTCTCCCCATAAAAACATCCTTGTAGAGACACATTGGTTCATCTAGTAAATGACATGACCAGGTCATTTTCAGTGCAGCACAGTATATGAACTATCAGTTTTAGGTATCACATCTCTAGGTGGTCTTTATTTCCCTATAGTGCCCAGCGTGACAGTCATTATTATTTTTGCATATTCTGGAAAAGAACTACTTAACTCTTAAAAATTACAATTTAGTGACTAAACTTGGGTAGCTGCCTTATGTAACATTTACAGTACACACTAGTTCAATAAAATGTATTATTTTGCTGAGATCATGTTAAGCTGAAATTATGGGACTGATACTCTTTTCAGGACCCAATTGTAAAAGGAAATTGGTGCTCACTATTTTATCTTGATAGAGGCAAAAGGATTTTTTTTTAGATTTCTGAAAACTAAAATAGTAAAACAGAAATACTGCATTCCCTACAGTACAGCTCTTTTAAGCGTGCACTTTTAACTCCCAGTGGGTGTGTCTTGAGCCTTTAAAAAGTGAAGCTACCACCTTGCAGTTCTAACAAATATTCATTGACAGAGGTCAAATACCAATACAATTGTGTTTGACATCAAGTATGCTTCAAGATAAAATATTCTGATACCTTCTACGTAGCATGTTTTTTGAATTATTAATGAAAATATGAGCAAGCAATATTTGATGCCTAGAGGCACAGTAGGAGATAACTGCAAAAACGCCTGGAGGCACACATGGCTGTAATCATATACTGTAGATGTGCATTCTGCTGTTCATACTGGTGATAGATTACATTAGCAAACAAAGTGGGGGGGGGTCTGATCAACAAAGCTGCTGTATGCAGATGTGGTATTAAATCAGACTCTGAACAGGGACTTGAGCAAATGATAGGAGGGATGGAATGCAAAACTAAAGGCACATGGGATGAAACTGAGTAAAGAGAACATAGTTATCATGGCAGCACATGTGAAAATCAGAAGAAGCTGAAAACTGAAATAAAAGCGAAAATAGCGGTGAAAGTTAATAGCTATAAGTATTTGAGAGGAGTGGTTGAGAATGGAAGTCTGAATGAGGAGGTCAAAACTAGAATCAGAGGGGCTGCTTCCAACTGGCACAGAGGTAGTGTGTGATAGAAGAATACCAAATAACTTAAAGAAAGGTGTGAAAAACAGTGGTGTGACCTATACTTCTGTATGGTACAGAAACTTGGGCAGTGAAGGCCGAGCAGTCGAGTAAGCTAGAGGTGAGGATAGGATGCACATTGTGGGACAGACTAAACAAATTATGAAATCAGAGAAGAATCCAGAGTAAGCTCCAATTTCAGAGAATGCCAAACAGAACTGATTACAATGGTTTAGGCACATGTGCAGGAAAGCAGATCTGATGAAGATTTGACAGAGACAAGAAGAGTGTAAGAAGAAAGGAGGATGTCCAATGAAGAGATGGATAAATGATGTGACTGTTGAACTTAGGAGAGTGGCACTGAGTCAAGAGAGATGATCACAGTTGATGTGAGACCCAGATCTTCTACAGGAAATGGGGGAAGTGAAGGGATTGATGCTGATGATGCTTCTGGGTATGCTCCAATACATTATCTTTTTGTCATTATCATTTTTTTAACATTAAATGCCTAATTCCCTTTTCTTAAACTTCCCTCTTTTCATTTCTCCAAATCTTTTGGGTTTCTAATACCATGACAGAAATGGACTCCATATCTAAGTGAAAGTACAATTAAAGTTCATGAAATTAATAGTGTTTCACGCTTTGATGTCAGCCAGTAGTGCTCTTTGCAGCACTTGCAATGTGCCCAGTAATGACTCCTTCTGCAATTCGTATGGAGTTACTTGTATTGGTAACATATCTAAATACAATTGTAGATCCTTTTTTATAAGACCTGCTGCTCCTGCTACTATTGGAACTGTCTGGGTATCTTTCTTCCACATTGTTATTGTTTCTGCCTGCAAATCCTGATATTTTATGACTTTTTATCTCTCTGTACGCAAGACACTGTAGTCACTGGGTGTGGCGATTTCAATGATCAGTGCTACTTTTGTCTTCTTTTCTTTGACTACTATATGCAGTTTTCTAGCATCTATCTTTTGAACTGTTGGTAATAGATGATCCCATGT
>NC_056741.1:1948704485-1948731985 GCF_019279795.1 Protopterus annectens
TGAAGAGAGTCAATGAGGGACTCTGCCTAACCTGGACTGGGATTTTATTCCAGAGTGAAGGGAGCCTCTGGGTTATGAATCTGTCCCTCCAGCATGTCCTATTTATTTCAGTGCTGAGGTTCAAGTCTCTCTAGCGCGTAGCTCGATGGGATTTGGATTTTCTGAGGTGCAGCATGTCCATTAATTCCGGGTTGGGCATGGCTTTATACGTCAGGCACAGATCGCCTCTGAACAGGCGGTATGCCACTGAGTAGAGCTGGAGTTTCTTTAACCGGGCAGCATATGGCATCTGTTTGAGCCCTTTGATCCTCTTGGTGAGGTACTTTTGGGGTCTTTCCAGTTGCTGCAGGTGTCTGGTAAGGTACATCCCAAAAGGGGCATTGTACTCAATTATGGGCCTGATGAGGGATGAGTAAAGAGGCACGATGACCTCCCATGATCTAGATGTGAATCCCTTCATGATTAGGTGGGCTATATAAAATGTTTTTCTAACCACTTTGGCCACGTGGTTTTCAAATGAGAGATTGTTATCAACTTGGGTCCCCAGGTCCCTAATTACTTCTTCCGTACTTAATGAATTACCACTTATGTGGTAATTTGTGGGCACTTTGTTTTTGCCAAAGGGGATGACTATATACTTTTTGGCGTTTAGCTTGAGGCCATGGCTCTGGCACCAGTTGTCTGTTTCTATGAGGCCCTTTTGGAGGATGCTTGTGTCAGCTGGAGAGTCGATTATGGCACCCAGTTTGCAGTCATCTGCCAACTTGGTCAGCCACAGTCCTTCCGTTTTGGCCTGTACCTCTGAGAAATATATACCAAACAAGAGAGGTCCCAGGACTGAGCCTTGTGGGATGCTACTTGCAACTGGTTTGGAGTCTGACATGGCTCCAGCAATTCAAACCATGTGGGTTCTGTCCTTGAGCCAGTTTGCAACCCATCTAGTGACATAGGGGTTTATATTTAAGCTGGTGAGCTTATCTATAATACCAGAGTGGGGTATTGTATCGAAGGCTTTTGCGAGGTCCAGGTAGGCTGTGTGGACCACCTTCCCCTCGTCAATGGCCTTGGCGACTGTTTCAAAGAAATCGACCAGGTTTAAGAGGCAGGATCTGCCCTTAACAAAGCCAAACTGGGTAGGATCCAGTGTCTGTAGGTCCCCGATATCTTTATTTATAAGGTCCATGATGATCCTTTCCATAGTTTGCAGACCAAGCTAGTCAGGCTTATGGGGCGATAGTTTCCAAGATCCGTTGAGGCACCACCTTTGTGGAGAGGGACCACCGTTGCTGTATGCCACTCTTTGGGTACATATCCTGTAGTAAGGCTGAGATTGAACAGTAGTTTTATGTTTGGGTTTAGCTCTTCTTGGAGTTCATGTAGGATGCAGCCCGGGACACCGTCTGGTCCCATTGATGCTGTGTTTTTTGCTTTGGAGAGGGCGCCTCTTACCTTAGCATCTGAGATGTCAGGGGGGCAGCACTCTGCTGGGATAAATATTTGCCCTTTTGGTGGGGAGGGGGGGAAGAAGTTTGTGCTGAACCTGTCAGCTAGGATGATGGCAGTGTCTGTGGGTTCGGTGTATTTTTTGTCATTTTGGACTAATTATGAGCATACCTGGGAATTCCCACCCAGGTTCCTAACATAACTAAAGAAAGCTTTGCGATTATCATTAGTGTCCTGTGCAATTTTTCTCTCAAAGCTGGCCTTAGACGATTTTATGAGTGCCCGTAGTTTTTTGCTAATACTGATCAGAGATGCCTTCCCTTTTTGGGATTTTGCTCTATCATGTAGTAGCTTTCTCCTTCTATTGCATAGTTTGTTTATGGCTAGGGTCCACCAGGCAGGATGTCTGCCTTTGGAGGACTGGGTCTTGGTTTTATTTGGGATTGCATGATCCATGCATTCCTGAAGGTGTTCATAGAATGCGTTTATAAAGGATTCTGCAGTCTGGGCCGTATTTTCCACAGACCCGGGGGCTTTGAAGGATTCCACCTCGGTTTTGAGGAGTAAGAAATTTGCTTTAGAGAAGTTTTTCATTGTGGTTTTCTGGGCAGGGGGTGTGGTCGGGATGTGAATATCCAGTGGGATTAGTTTATGGTCTGATCTTACCAGTGAGGGATACACTTCTGGTCTGGAGCATAGAACCCTCATGTTGGTAATGATCAGGTCCAGTATGTTTTCTCCTCTTGTGGGAGTGGTAACAAGTTGTTCCATAGCATTTGAGTTTATAAATTCTAGGAACCTTTGGGCTAGGGTGGTGGAGCTAGAGTAATGCTCCCAGTTTATGTTTGGGTAGTTGAAGTCGCCCAATATAATGGTGTTTGGAGAGACCTTCATATTTTCCAGTGTTCTCAGGAAGGCCAAGTGGAGTTCCTGGGTTTGGGAGGGTGGTCTGCAGCAGGCTATAAACTGGAAGGCAGTTTTACCCACTGTTAGTTGCACATGGATAGTCTATGATGCTTCGTGCTGTGCTTCTTGCTTTTGTATGACCTGATTTTCAAACTAAAGTTCGGAAAATAGTTTAATCGAAACAGAAGCCAAGCAGAGCATCAGCATTATCAAATGCACAGACAGAGTCAATGTGAAAAATAGGCAGCAACTTTGTTTTTTCCCTGACTATTCTACTGCCTGCCTAATACCCCCCCCCCCTTGAAACAACAGGTTCATTTGAAATGGGCTGTCATTGCTGGATTGTAAGAATTTTTATCATGGCTGTTCCACTGTTTTTCCTATTATAAAGTTATAAAATGGTACACGACAAAGCAGCCATTTGCAGTGTTAGTAACTCGAGTATGGGTATGGAATTTTCAGCTGCTGCTTGGTCTGACCTGGTGGGAGGATATAGTGGCTGATAGCCAGCTTCCCTATCCGAAAAGAAGGATTTGGGGAACTCCCTACATGTGCACCATGTGGAGTCCAAGAGCTCTTAGACCAGAATTTGAAAGAGGATGTGACACTATGCTGCTATAATTCAACTATCTGATCAATCAAGCTAGTGACCTTAACCAGCCATCATGCAAATGAAGGCTCCAGGTCCCATGACCACAGCTCCTTAATAGATCTTTCACTACCTAGGGCCTATGCAATTACCTCAAGCTCATCTTGGGGAGGACCACCACCTCTGAGTAGGTGATATGCGATGGTGTAAAGCTGGAGTTTTTTGAGACAGTCTGCGTAGGGCATCTGTTTGAGGCTGGTAATCCTCTTTGTGAGCTATTTCTGCAGCCTTTCCAGTTGTTGTAGATGTCTTGTGAGGTACATACCAAAAGGGGCTTTGTACTCTATAATGGGTCTAATGAGTGACGAGTAGAGGGAAACAATGACCTCTTTTTTCCTGTATGAGAAACCTTTTGTGATGAGGTGTGCCACGTAGAAGGATTTCCTGACTACTGTGGCAATGTGATTATCAAAGGAGAGACTACTGTCCACCTGTGTCCCAAGGTCTCTTATCACACTTTCGGTGTTAAGTAGACTACCACCTATGCTGTAGTTCATGTGCACAGAGTTTTTACCAAAAAGGATGACAATGCACTTTTTGGCATTGAGCTTGAGGCCATGGCTTTGACACCAAGCATCTGTCTCAGTGAAGCCCTTTTGTAGGATGTCCACATCATTAGGAGTTTTAATTATGGCCCCTAGTTTGCAGTCATCTGTGAACTTTGTTAGCCAAAGACCTTCTGTGTTAGCCTGTACTTCAGAGAAGTAGATACCAAACAGGAGAGGACCCAGGACTGAACCCTGTGGTACTCCACTTGTCACTGAACTGAAGCTGGATTTAGAGTCTGCTACTTTCACAGTGTAGGTTCTGTCAGTGAGCCAGATGGCAACCCATCTTGTGACATAGGGATTTATACCTAGTTTAGTGAGTTTATCTATAATTCCAGAGTGCGGGATGGTGTCAAAAGCCTTGGTGAGATCTAGATAGGCTGTGTGAACCACCTTACCCTCATCTACGGCTTTGGTGACCACTTCAAAGAAGTCTATCAGGTTTAGGAGACATGATCTGCCTTTTACAAACCCAAACTGGGTAGGGTCCAGAGTTCGGAGATTACCAATGTCACTGTCTATAAGTTCCATGATGATACATTCCATAGCCTTGCAGACCAGGCTCATCAGGCTAATGGGATGGTAGTTCCCAGGGTCTGTGGTGGCTTCCCCTTTGTGGAGTGGGATAACCATTGCTGTGCACCATTCAGTGGGCACAAAGCCTGAGGTGAGGCTATGAATTAACATGGTACTTGGGTGGGATGCCAGTTTGCTCTGTAGTTCGTGTAGAAGATGTTTCAAGAATGCCGTCAATCTTTTTCCAAGGTAAGGCTGTTCTAAGAAATGGAAAATAGATACATGGGGAATCAGAAATTAATCTTGCCATCTAGAAGCCATACTAATTAATAAAATCATGTAAGCCCAAAATGCTGAAAAAAAGTTAACCAGTTAACACTCCATGTAATGCTGTCATCACTAGATGAGCCAAAAACACAGCATCCATGGGACCGGACAACATACCAGGCTGCGTTTAACACTAAATTCAGAATGAACTGGCACCCCACTTAAGCACCATGTTTAATAATAGCTTCACATTAGGCTTTGTGCCCACTGAATGGCACACAGCAACAGTTATCCCACTCCACAAAAGGGGAGCCACCACTGATCCCGAGAACTATCGACCTATTAGCCTGATGAACCTGGTCTGCAAGGCCATGGAACATATCATCATGGAACTCATAAACAAAGACATTGGTAACCTCCAAACTCTGCATCCCACCCAGTTTGGGTTTGTGAAAGGCCTCCTGAACCTGATTGACTTCTTTGCGGCAGTCACCAAAGCCATGGATGAGGGTAAGGTGGTTCACACAGTCTATCTTGACCTCGCCAAGGCTTTCGACACCCTCCCCCATTCTGGGATTATAGCTAAACTCACTAAACTAGGTATAAATCCCTACATCATAAGATGACTCTGAAGTACAGGCTAACACAGAAGGCCTCTGGCTGAAGAAGTTTACAGATGACTGCAAACTAGGAGCCATAGTCAAGTCCCCAAATGATGTGGACATCCTACAGAAGGGCCTCACTGAGACAAATGCCTGGTGTCAGAGCCATGGCCTTAAGCTCAATGCCAAAAAGTGCAGTGTCATCCCCTTTGGTAAAAACTCTGTACCCATGAACTATCACATAGGCAGCAATCTACTTAACACTGAATGCGTGATAAGAGACCTTGGGACCCAGGTGGACAGTGATCTCTCCTTTGATAGTCACATTGCCACAGTAGTCAGGAAGTCCTTCTATGTGGCACACCTCATCATAAAAGGGTTCTCATCCAGGAAAAAAAAGGTCATTGTTCCCCTCTACTCATCACTTATTAGACCCATTGTAGAGTACAACACCCCTTTTGGAATGTACCTCACAAGACATCTGCAGCAGCTGGAAAGGCCACATAATTACCTCACAAAGAGGATTACTGGCCTCAAACAAATGCCCTACACTGACCGCCTCAAAAAACTCCAGCTTTACTCCGTAGCATATTACCTACTCCGAGGTGATCTCTGCCTAACATATAAAGCTATATGAAACCCAGAGCTGTTGGACATGCTACACCTAAAGAAATCCCAATCCCTCTGAGCTACACGCTCTAGAGACCTAAACCTTGTCACCACAATAAACAGGACACACTGGAAGGATAGATTCCTATCCCAGAGACTTCCTATACTCTAGAACAAGCTACCCATCTATGTTAAGCAAAGTTCTTCATTAGCACTCTTCAAGAAAAATCTTGATGAGTGGATGGGAAATAGGAAATACACCCCGGGGATCACTTGTCTCTGCTGGACAGTGGCACAGGAAAATACCATTCTTGGGTGGCGTAAGCTATGGTACCTTGCTGGCTAGGCTTACGTATGCCATTGGGCTGATAGCCTAGTACCTACCTATGAACCTATGAACCTATGAGTATGTCTAAATTATGTAGTTAGGAGAAGGGAAGCTCCATGATTTTCTTTTTCCATTTCTGAGTAGATCTAAATAGTTTAGTCATTCTAGCACCAGGAAGGTTGGTAGCACTGATGGATACTGGAACTTCCTTATAGATAGGTTGAGGAAAGGCAACCTGGGCATACTGAAAAGTAAGACAAAGAGGGAATTTGGATATGCAAACAGATTCCCCCATGGTAAAAAAAGACAGTCCTAACACAAATCAGGCTTACTCCAGATATCCTTGCTAGTGGAGTAGAGGAATAAAGCTTTGACTATGGGTCAGGTGACCCATGTTTGTTTAGTAGTTCAAGTGCTTGATGGGAGAGCCAATAAAGAATGGTTGTAGCCATCCTTGGGAGAGGCTGCACTGAAGCCCACCTCTACAAATGATCCCCATTGGAGGCCTGGGATGGGCAAAGACAGATTGTCTATAATGGGGGGGGGGGGTTAAGGAATTAGATGCAGAGATATGATTGATCACTTGTCGCCCATTGAATTCCACCCATTTGTACAGCACATGGGTATGTGGTGATGAAGAGCAGTCCTTAAAGCAGGAAATACTTGGAAACAGTATGAAACTGCCACAAGAAACCTCAGTTTCCTTATCCCAGCCCTGAACATGGGTCAAGCCAAGTCCAGGGGTGGCAAGGAAGTCTGGAAGATCTGGTGGAAGAAGAAAGGCCATGGAAAGAGCTTATCTGTTGAACAGAGCCCAAAACAAAGTAAAAACAGGATTATCACAGATGTAGGCTCTGCAGCCCCTATACGATCATGGCTACCTGAAGCTACAGAGAACAGTTCAACCATTTTTTTTAATATGGCAGACAAACACTTGCTATTGCAATTATGATGGCCAGGGACCTTAGCCGTCTTGAATACATGCCTTTTTTGTATGCTTTCTGGAGATTTACAGTTCTGTCCCCATTTGAATTTTATGTGATGCAGGAAGTGACCAATTTATGCATCACTGTATTGATTTATTATAATCTTTGTTTTTTTTTGCTTTTCTTAAATTTTTTGTTTTTTCTTCTCTCTAGGTTATTTGTATAAAAAGAATTTGAGCTTTGTGTGCATACCTAGCTAATGTTAGAAAAGTACTGATTTACAAGAACAGAATGCATGGCAATAGTCATCTTGATGTACAGCAGTTTATACAACATATGGGGAGCTGCAAGGCTTCACTTTTGACCAGAAATGCAATACCAACATTTATTTATAAATGCCAGTATGGATTGAAGAGCCATTGGGTTTTGGCCAATTACAGCCCCTAACATTTTGCCCTTCCCCCTACCCTATCCTCAGCACTGGTATTAGTACCCCAGGTATCACTTTGTTAACACTTCCATTTTCTGTGATTCAGTTCAGAAAGCACTGTTGAAGTTGCCACTTCCAGCTCCCTTTTTCTATAAACAAATTCCACATCTGCCTGGCTTACATTTCAACCATAATTTAGTAAGGAACCCCAGCCTACTCAATATTTCAATACCATTTTGATTTCATTCAACTTCCAACACAACTAGTTATTTTACAAACCCAAACAGTTTGTTTGAGATAGGTAACTTTAAAGATAAACCACGATCACCCTCCCTCACCCAGGGCTTATATGCACTTTTGTAATCCAACCATTTTCA
Organism: Protopterus annectens; assembly: GCF_019279795.1. Lineage (NCBI taxonomy): Eukaryota > Metazoa > Chordata > Ceratodontiformes > Protopteridae > Protopterus > Protopterus annectens. The sequence goes on from NC_056741.1 coordinate 1,948,712,087, forward strand.
ATATATAATTTCCTGTCAATGTATAGTCTTTTCACACTTTTCACTTATGACAGTTGGCTACAGTGTTATTGATTCGGTACTTTTTAAAGATATCCTAACACATAGTTTTAATCAGCAGTTGTTACTACATATATTACCATTACCACATTCTTCAGTATGTTTGAAAAACATTTCACACTCACCCCTCAACAAGTTTGTGTTAAGCCATTTTGTTTCTTAACATACTGTTATTTTTTAGTAACAATAGCATAAGTTTGGAAGTTCCTTGTGATACGCAATGATTTTCCTAGTACCCCACCCACAAGATATTACCCTTCAGAATAATGTCAGAAACCACTTACTGCTTGGTTTCTGACAATTGTTTTGCTAATCTAGTTTTTATTACCACACTGCAAAACTTCTAGGGTAAAATTTCCAAACTGCCTTGCTAGCATGTTGCTTTCCTTTACTAGCCGAGTTAGTCAAATGAATGGGGCAGCTTTTCTTTCCTCTGGGCTACATTGCACCTTCTTAGTGCATAAATCAACTTCACTATGGCATAGAGCTGTCACACCCAGCCAATTAGCTGCACACACAGGTTATTATTATTTATTATTTATATATTTCCAGTTTGATTACTGGGGAAGTCCACTGGGTCAGAGTGACCTGTTTTCAGTGGAGGCCTGGGGAGAAAAGCTCCAAGATACATAATACAGATAAGGTACAAAAATACATGGATGTCACTCTTACATAATATGGAAACAGTTACAAGTAAGTACCTTGAAAATATGCATAATAAGCAGAAAAGAATTGAGTGTGGACATTGTTTATACATTTTCTTTAGTGTGCACACTCAGATATTAGGTGAGAAGATGTTTTATATACATACTTTTAAGTAAAATGAGGCTACACTATGCATGCTTACAACTTTCAGCAAACTTTTATAGTAGAATTTTGTGCTCTGTTTCAGTACACAGTCCGAAAAGCTTCAACTCACTTTGCTTGTAAGAGTAAATAATGTAAGATCAAATTATTCTCAAAGCACTTTTCTAACAATACCCTTTCTTGGGTAACTATTTGCAGAAATCAACTTAAACAGTACACATTTCTCACAGTTTCCAGGTTGAAATTTAACAGTAGCTTTACTTAACAAAAACTTCAGTTCTTAGATTAAACACAAACTTTTAGTGACAGCCTCTTAAGTGTACTTTTTAGCTTTAGAAATAATAAAAAACTCAAAAAAAAAACAGTCCTTCAAGTTTACTCTGTTTCTAGTCCTTGCTAGAGCCTTCTCCTGGGCTGTTTCCCTCTTTCTTTGTAAATGAAGCTGTCAGTTAGTGGTTAAGCCTACTGCCTGTCTCCATCTGCCTGGAGAGGAAACACACTCTTTCTTAGCCCAATGGCATATGTCCCTTGGCTCCAAGAGGCAACTAGCTCTATTTGTGTTCCAAAAATTTCCCTTTTAATGTGTCCTATGTCTTACACTTGTGTAAGCTTCTTTGCCCCCCATTTGCCATGTGACTCCCCCTAGGGGCCATGCCCTCATATTAAAATTCAGACTACATCACTACACTTTATATATAGTATGTATACAACATATGTAAATTAATATCTTTACTCCACAGGTTAGTCATAACTAGCTTCTCTTAATTTATGCTTTCAAGTATTTTTTAACCCAGTCATCCACGTAAGGGATGAAATTCCTGTCTACTACTTTCAGACAACCTCTTTATATAGCAGCTTGATTAACAAATTCTTTTTATCTAGCTAAATGCTGTGCGAATATTCCCATTCTCAGATGCTCCATAATATGTTTTACATTCTGAGTACAACTATATAATCATATATGCATTATATATATTCTATGTATCCCAAATGATAATAATAAAGTAAGAGAGTGTGGTAGAAGGATGAGGAGGAGGGGGGATTCGTCTCACCGCAAAAACATTTTGTTTGGATTATTTAAACTTCAGTGCATTACACACAAGCTTTTTTATGAACTTTTGTTGTTAAGCGATTGTGATGCAGCAGATCCTTCCGATAAGAATAATAAACTATCTTATTAGAGAACAAACTAACTAACTTTGGATCAAGAGCATTTATAGATGTTTAAAAGGTATTGATTATATCGAAAAGGAATTGTTAGCAACTGTGTACAGTACATGAAATTCCATAACTATACTTTTGGGCAGAAACAGACCACAAACACTTGCAATTCATATTCAAGTACTCTAATTCTGAAGATACTATTTAACCTACAGATATATGCTGTGAAAGTACAAGGAAATTCATATTTCAGGCATGTTAATTAGTGCATGTTTAATAGGTATGAGGGATGCTTAGAACAAGAGATTCCATGCAGTTACCAATAGCAGAAAAAAAATTAAATAATTCTAAAAATCGACTGATGCTGTTAGAAATGCATTTAATGTAATGCATTATGGTAAAGAGATGGCACAAGCAAATATGAGTAAGGAAAGAAATTCAAGCTTTTTCTCTTTCAGTGAAATTGTGTCCAAGGCTTAATGTTCAAAGCAGACAAAATGTTTGTCAGTCCACTAGGAAAACAGATGCTTGAGAAGATACAGGAATCATATCTAAGAGTAGTTATGTACAAAAACTGCAATGTATACCATGTATTATTGGCCAGGAATATTGACACTGAGCACAGTAAAGAATATATGCCATGTGCAGTTCTTACCAAATCAAGCCAGAAGAGATTAATTGATCTGATCCATGGTCATCTTCATCCATGGAGCGGAGTGGGCACAAATTTAGTCTACATGAAATAAGCCCAGCATTTTATAAGCATAGATTATTTATTTTTCCCAAATTCTCTCCTGACATAATCTAACTGAGACATATAACATATGCAAGTGTGATTAGTGCATTAAAGTCTGTAGTCTTGAAATGGGGTATACCCGAAGTTGTCTTGTCAGCAAGTTAGGAGACTGTGCATGAATGGGATTGCAGACATATGATGTCCAGTCTATGTAATCTACAGTCTAATGGACAATGGAGAGAACGATTCAAGTACCGAACACACTCATAAAAAATGCCTTATAAATAGTTATGAGGGTTGTCTTCTCACAGTTTTAGAAGTTGAGAATGCTTAACAACAGACTCAGTCTCTTACCAGCTAATCTGACAGGCATTATGATGAGGAAGAGGATGATGATGATGGACAGATGGTTCAAAAGCAAACTACTCATTTCAAATACTTTACTGATGCCTGTAAATAAATACAAAGTGACTTAAATACTGATCAGCAGGGACACTGGTTTTCCATTTTTTCTGGAAAAAATACCAGTAAGTCTTAAATCTGTAATGCATTAGTATTGGAAAAATATGTGATTTTCATATAATTTGACATTTAGGATGACACTCATCTGTCAAAGCTTGTATTTCTTCTCATATTTACTGTTAATACTGCCAACTCACTTTGACTGCTCTATAACTAGAATCTGTTTTAATTTTACATATATAGATACATTAGAAGATTATAACAAAATCATGATAATAACCAGAAATTACATTACTTGCATTTAGAAATCATGCATATAGCTGCTGGATTTCATCTCAAGAAAATGGAATTTGATATTTTGAGAACTGCAAACCAGCGTCCCTGGACATGGTAGTAACTGTAGAAGAGCAGTGGACCTATGAGATGGACACTGTGGAAGAATACAAAACCACAGGAATGTTTGCAGTTGCTGAAGCAATTGGTTAAGCAGCAAAACCAAGATCCTGTGTTATTCATGGAAAAGTTAGAAAGGTGTATGAGGAATTATACATTTGTATAAACTTACATTTTGTATAAACTTATGATGAAGTTCAGGAAAGAACAGCCATAATTACACAATCACATTGCCACAAACAATTAGACTAAGAACTATGACAAACAAGGGCCCTAGAACTAGACTTCTCTGGTCAGATCTTTAACAGTAGAAGTTCAACAAGATTTGCCCTAAAAGGAAAATAAAGTACCCAAACAGAAAAACGCTACTTATATACAATACATATGATGGACCATTGAAGAAACAAAGCAGATACAGGAAGAATTTTTAGAGATGATAATTAATGGAAGACTGCAAAGTTGTATTTTCTAAAATGTCTGCTGAATATGTAAAAGTAAAAAAAAAAACATCTTCTGTTAAATGCCTATAATAGTGCAGAGTTACTTTGGAATAATAATCCTTGTTATCAGCAGTACTGAAACTTAAAACTCCCTTTTTATCTTTAATATAGCATAAACTGGTCTAGGTGGCATAGCAAGGCCTTAAGTTTAATGTTACTGGCTGCTAAGAAAGCAATTTCTAGAAAATGGAAATCACAATCTAAACCAACTGTAACTAAATCATTGAATATTGTAAAGGAGATAAAAAGAATGGGAGGTGAGATCGCTGGAAAAGGGAAGGAGCAATTACATTGAAATGATGTGAATGTTTGGGAACAATACATGGAGAATGATGTGTAGGAGGAGGAGCAACGTTTTAGAGAAGGCAGTAACTGACAATATATTATGTTAGAGTGAATTATTGTTAAAAAGAAAACATGTATACTGTATGAAAATATTGGAAATGCCATTATGATTTGTTTTCTTTTCTATTAATGCATGTGCACCTATGTAGTTGTGTAAATTGTGATTTAATATAGATGACACAAGTTTCAAGCAGAGGAACATTTATGAAAAATGTGTTCTGAACATCAACATGATTTCAGGGGTCATTATTGTTATGATAGGATGCGTGAGGTATGTTGCAAATCAGAATCTTTATAGAAAATGTTGTGGCTGGGCTGTCATCAGTGTGCGTTTTGCAGTTTTTGTCCCACAGTTTTCTGTGTCAGCAATAAGTGTTCTACAGTTTCAGAATGCATTCTTCCATATCTCGTACAAGAATATGGTACAAAATTAAGGCGTCAGAGAAGGGGGCAGTCCATAAGTGGGGTTGCCTAACATGCTAAAATAAGACAACTAGTACTATTAGCCCTCAAAAGAATATTTGTGGTTTAGGTGCTTAGATCCCAGACTCAAAGCACATTATCTAAGTAAGGGATAAACACAATGATATTTTCAGTAAGTAAAATGAGTAAAGCCCATCTGAGAAGCACAGAGGGAGCATCCCTGTCTCTGATAACATTGACTTGGATTCAGTTAATGGCCCAAGTGCAGAAGAAGTAAGTGGGTAGAATCAATGGTCAGATGCAGTTTTCTGGGGGAAGGCATGATAAGTCTGCAGTTTTCTTTTTTGTCAGACTGGTTGATTCAGCCATGTTTTAGGCTAACACTCTCTATTTCTAGAAATGTCAGTGCTAGAGGGAGGAGGATGCATAGGGTATTTCTAAAAAACGTCCAGCTTCAAAGTGTGATGGTTTCAGGGCAACCCAGCTCTAGTTCATTCTTCAACAATTCCCTGTCAGTATATTTATGTAGTAGTGTTACATGTTTTTCAGAATTTTTCAGATTAACTTGACTTATTCACTGAAAGGATGTAAATGTCTAGGGGAAATTGTCTCTCAAAATTCTGAAATATGATTGGATGTACTGACCACAGGCATGAGACATTTTGAAGACTATGCATCATTAAAGACATCTGGGACTGTACAGTCATGTGGGGTGCAAAGATCCAAATATGAAACTGCTGTGCACAGATTGCTCACATGTGGTCATGCACAAAAGTCTACTTTTAACTTACTGTAAGAAGCTAAAGACAAAAAAAGTCTCATTTACTTCAAGCCAAAATCTACATTTAAGTCTTTCTCAATCTATGATGTAACATTGTAAACAGAAACTTGCATCACACAATATTATGATTTTAATATCAATGTTGCATTAACAATAACAACTAAAACAAAATAAGCATTTTTATGCGGGGGGGTCTAGCCCATTGAACCCCAATATGGAAGACTTTGCCCTCTACACTGTTACTTAAAGCAAGACCATAGTCATACAATGTGTGTGTGTGTGTGTGTGTGTGTGTGTGTGTGTGTGTGTGTGTGTGTGTGTGTGTGTGTGTGTGTGTGTGTGTGTGTGTGTGTGTGTATGCACGCGCGTGTGTGTATGTGTGTGTGAGGGGGACTAAACATTTGTAAACAGTGTCCCTGCAACCTGTCAGTAGTGCTTGGCACAGTTTTCACAATATCATCAAACTGCATCTGCAGTTCAAGTCATAACATGCAAAAATATAATTCTCCACTCCCACTTTCAGAAATAAATACTCCACCCAAAAGCTTGCACACTAGAAACACAGTAACAAAATATCCCAAATAAATCGGCCAACAGAGCAGAAGTCCAATATTACTGGCACTCCACATTACAGGCTCAGTGGAACCCTAGGCAGTAAAACCGTCATGCTCTCAGACTCTCCACTTGGAAACTGAAATATGTTCACCTATTTAGATGCTGTCCGTTGAAACAATGTGAGATGATCTTCAGGATTATTTGTGGGTGTCATCTTTGCATGGTCTGGACAGCCATCATTCCAGGTTGTATACCGTCCAGTGCTATGGTGAGGAAGGCATTGTTGAATGGTCCTAGAGAATATTTCTCCATATCATTCTGCATACCTATTACCTGTTATGTTATAGCCTAGGTATCTTCTTCCTGTGTTTTGATGAAGGCAGCATTACTCCTAGCATGGATAAGGTTGCCTGATGTATGACTGGGACATTTATTTTCTCTATTTGAGTTGCATCTTAGCAACTTACTGCTCTAACAAAGCCTTTCATTTCTTCCATCGGTTGTTCAATTTGCTCATATCTTCTACTGTGATGTCCACTATTTGTAACAAAATTGTCTTTACCATCCGGCCTTTTGTCAGTAGCGCTAACAGTTCAGCATCAGACTCATTTAAAAACAAGACAGCTGCCAGTATATTTAATGTAAAAAGAATAAACGTCTCAGACAAGGCCTTTGCTTTACTTCAAATGTGCCAGTGAATCAGGTACTGATAAAGTATTAGCCCTGACATTATCCAATACTTTACTAATATTTATAAAGTAAATAAAAGGATACAAGTTACTAATAAAGAATGACGATTCTAGATGGCCTTGGAAATCTTGTACTGATTTCTGAATGCATGTTATGAGGGGACTATGTCACTTTTCTGAAGGAGATGACAGAAAAGCCTGCTTACACTTCTGTGTCATTTCATCGAAAGATGGGTAAAATGTAGATATCCGTACAAATGTCAAATTTTCTGTCCTCCTGCAACATGCAGTGTTACCTTACTTTATTATATTATAAAATAGAGGTGTATGTGTCTTCAGTAAATGCTGTTTTCTCTGTTTACATGAAATTGCTTTCATAAAAATGTTTTAACAGTTCTTTCATGGGTCTATCATGGGGGTTTGTCCCATGACAGACACAGCTACAGATAAACTGACATGATAGTGGCACCTTGGGGTGGTGCCTTTGCCCCAACATATCCTACTATTAAAATGGTCCTAGGGAGTACTGAGTAGTAGATGGAGGGACATTCCACGGCTTTGAATACTGTTGAGAGTGTTATCTAACAATGGCAGTTGGTCACTCTGCTATTTCCATTACTTAGAATTTCTATTCATAGGTTCATAGATTAGTACTAGGCTAACTGCCCTTGCGAGCCATTTTAAGCCTAGCCAATTATCCCCTGTGAGATTCAAACCATGTATCTTGTGTTTGTAAGGCAAACACTTTAACCATTAGGCCACCATAATGATTTCATTTCAATCTGTCATTTAAGGCAAAATATCTCTGTAGCTTTGCCAGTACCTTGGAAGCATCACATAGCTAGAGATATGATCACTCTTATAGTCCCAGGTATACTCAGTAATGAAAGTGTCTATAAACATTCTAGTGTTTGCAGCTCAGCAGGTTCTAAATTTGGTTTTGATACTAGATGATTAGAAGGTTGTAAGTTCTATTCCGCATACTGGGTATTTAGATTCATATTTCACTGCTACACTGCAAAGCAGACTGGAAGATATTAAGGTCAAGACGTCATTACTTTTAAATGAAATATTAAATTACAGAGCTAGCTACCTGATTTGCTTAATGGTCAGGTAGATGTTGAAGACCCATGGAACTTCATAATGAGTAGTAAAGAAAATTACCTGGTGTCCTGGCCATATCCACTGAAATCAGAATAAAATACCACCTCAAGTCTCTCCTGTGAAAGGCACATTGGCTTAGTGGAACCTACCTGATCTACTAAAAGTAAAAAGAATGAAAGAAGTACAACTGCAGAGACATACCACTACAGGTGAAATTGTAGATTAAGCATCTTGGCTCTTGAAAATGATTTAAAGGTATACCGGGGCATTCATGAAAACATGATGCTTTTTGATTGCCTTCAGGTGGGGAGGTTCACTAACTCTTCCCACCCTTAGGATTTCCTCCCCTTAAAGAATGGCTTACTTGTCACTACTTCTTCTGAGTTCCTTTCAGACAACTCTATTACTCCCTCACTAACACATGCACATGTACACATGTACACACACACATGCACATAGACATTCCACCAAATTCAACTCTACAAAATATTCATTAACTTAAATATTCTTGTACAAACTGCACCTAAGAGCTCATAACACAGTATCCATCATTGTTTGAACATCTGCTTTAACAGTATAACTATATATATTTACAGTTTTCATAAAACACTGAACTATAGAAAATATAAAGAGTTAATATCAGAAAAGCAAATTTGAGTAGTAGTAGAAATAAATATGTCCTTTGTTGCCCGTTCAATTCTCAGTTAGAGCTTCTTCTGTGTGGCGACATGCATGAATGGGCATTCCTTCGTAGAAGGTTGTGCATTAGGCCCGGCAAGCCAGCATGTAAAAATCTACTGCATATCATTAGCGGACCGGAGTTCCGCTGTGGTGACCCCTAACCGGGAAAAGCCGAAAGACACAAACAAATTAGAAATAAATATGTCCTTATCCAACCATAGCTTCAACAATATCACAGGCTGCTTTTTAAGCCCTCTCAGATGATTCCAAAGGTACTTCAGAGGTAGTACAATTTGCTTCAAGGCCAGTGACCATGGAAAAGAGAAGAAGGGAAACTGCTGCTACTACAAAATATCAATTGCATCCTTATCTTCATCTCCCCAAACATGTCTGACCAAGAAGGAAATTATCTGTGAATACTTTTGAAGTGCAGAATTACTGCAACATGTAGGGCAACTCCTGATTCTCAGTCTTCAGTGAATCCATCCATCCATCCATCCATCCACAGCCCCTTTTTCTATTTTTGCAAATGGGGTTGGGGTGTCACTTCAACGGTGACAATCCTCTAGAACCAAGGTTTCTCCGTTCCTGTATTGGCTAGTCCTTAGAATACTTTCTGCTACCTATAAGTAGAATATTCTGCATGGATATTGTTAGTCTCCTTAAGTATCTGCATCCAGAATCCCAGTGTCTCTTTGTTATTTGAGCTTCCCCCCTGTTTCATCATCATCCCTTTCCACTTTGAATTATAGGTTTCTGCTTGTGCTATGCATAGGAGCCTCAACTGTATAGCTCTGAAATACCCCTTCAAATCTGGTAATCCCAATCTGCCTTGTTCTATTGGAAGAATCATCTTATTCCACTTGATTTTTGCTGTCTTCCCCTCCAAGATAAACTCATTTAGTTCTTTATTAATTGCTATCCACAACTTCTCCACTGATTGATAAAAATATGCCTGACCTTTGTATAAAATTAAAGGGACTAAAAACATTTTAACTACTTGTATCTTGCTATCCATATCCATATAATAAATCTTCCAGTTTCTGTATTATCTTTTATTTAGTCTGTTCCCACATATCCTTGGCTGCCACACCAGAATCCTTTCTAATCCATATTCTTAAGTACTTTACTTTATCAGCCTCAACTGTATAGCTCTGAAATGCCCCTTCAAATCTGGTAATCCCAATCTGCCTTGTTCTATTGGAAGAATCATCTTATTCCACTTGATTTTTGCTGTCTTCCCCTCCAAGATAAACTCATTTAGCTCTTTATTAATTGCTATCCACAACTTCTCCACTGATTGATAAAAATATGCCTGACCTTTGTATAAAATTAAAGGGACTAAAAACATTTTAACTACTTGTATCTTGCTATCCATATCCATATAATAGATCTTCCAATTTCTGTATTATCTTTTATTTAGTCTGTTCCCACATATCCTTAGCTGCCACACCAGAATCCTTTCTAATCCATATTCTTAAGTACTTTACTTTATCACATCCCTATAAATATGGGTATTGCTGAACCAAATTGTGTGTGGATACATAATTTGCAGCTATTTCCTTTGTTTTAGCTCCATTATTTTTGTATCCTGAAAATATTTGAAATACCTCAAAATGTACCGCAGAACTGAAATGTCATTTTCTAGTTTTAACAGGTATAAAATAATATCATCTGCAAATAGATCCAGCTTTTTTTGACTACCATACCAATTATATCGTTGAATTTCTGAGTCTCTCATTTTTTTTTGCCAGTGATTCTTAATATTGTGCAAGTAACAAAGGGGAAAGAGGATACCTCTGCTTGGTTCCTCTGCTCAAACAGAAATTATCAGAGCGGAACCCACCTGTGATGATGTGAGGTATTGCCAGCTATGCTAGGAGAAGTAGGGCAGTGGATGTGTAACATATGCCAGCATAGCTAGCTGGAGTTGTGTAAAGAATGATATGTCATTTGTATATCAAACTGATTTGTACAGGTGCTTGTGTTGAAAATGCATTTGTAAAGCTGCTTGTGTTAAAAATGTACCAAGATTGGGTCCTGCTGGACAGAAAAGAAATACAAATATATGTCAGACTGTATAGTAACTGTTGAAAAGAATATATTGTAACAGAGGATACTGGAAGAGAATAGGTTAATCAAAGTCCAGCTAACATTGAAAAATAGGCTAAAATTAAATTACCTGGTTTAGGCCATAAAAATTGTATCTTAAAGTTCAGATTGCAACCAAAATATCTGTGAAAACCAGGACTAGGAATCCCACTGTATTGTCCTTAGGGGTGAACTAATTGCTACCCTGGAAGGGTGGAAGTTATTTTAAATGATTTTATAGCTTTTAGATGCTATAACACATCTTAACAAAGCTATGTGTGTGTGTGTGTGTGTGTGTGTGTGTGTGTGTGTGTGTGTGTGTGTGTGTGTGTGTGTGTATGTGTGTAGTATGACACATATGTGCTAGATTCTGGCTCAGCTTCCAGTAAATGGGGTAGTGTGGGAACCAGAAGTCAGATGACCCGATGTATGTGATGCCATTCTGTAATCCAACACTGAAATAATGTTTTAATACCAGATGAAACAGAAGTCTCAGGGCAGTCTGTTTTTGAAAGCTGATAAAGAAGGATCACTCACCCACTTCATCCTGCGTTGCTCTAGTAAGTGAACTAAGGGACAGTAATTCTTTATATCAGTCAGGAAAATATAATGAGATTAGTCAAGTATTATTTTTCAATATCTGTGTGAGCCTTCCCATCTGTGTTATTTTTAATATTTCCTGTGATTGAATCTCCAGTGTTTATTGTAAATAGTTATTTAGTATTTTGATATTCTTTTATTATTTATTATTAAATATATTTAAACTTTACATTGTGGCTGGTCATTTAGAGAATATATAAACATGTGAGAGTACTTATATTTATTTGTTGACACTGTGGCCACTCCTGAAAGCCTTGCTGCATTGTTCAAACACTACCAATTGTATTAGCATTATTTATACCCTGTATATTTGGGTACCTTTGTAAGAGCCTTAAAGTAGCTGGCTTTGGAGTGTTCTCATAGCTGTATCTACTTTATAGTCTGGGCAAAAGGTGCATAGCTGGTAGATCTGTGCCAGCCTTTCCCTGGTATGTGTGCGTGTGTGGGAAAATCAAATCTCAAAAATCAAAAAAGAAAAATCTCAAAAATCAAAGAATGTGTTTGTCAGCTACTTGACTCAGGGACACAGACCACTGGTTTCACAGAGAGGGTGGCAGAGGACTTGGCTTGGAACACTTGACTGAGGACTCAACTCTACAGCTGTGGTCAGTGTGGACTCTAATTTGTGGCCTGGTGAGAGAGAGGGAAATCCAGCCCCAGGATGGGAGTGTTTTCCTTGTGTGTTCTTAAGGGGAATTATGTGTGGCAAAGAGAGCTGCATGTGGAAATACTGTGTGTATCTATTTTTGTTCTAAGTGAGTGTCCTTCACTGATGTCAGTGGTGAAGATTAATGATGTCTAATTATTGGCCCAAAGGAGGGACATCACATTTTAGTGAGCAGTGGTGTGCATATTAATTGAACTTCTCTAGCCTGTAGGCAGTTGTCACTGAGGGTGTGTGTACTGTCAGCAGCCACAAGGTAAACATACAGAGTTTCATTTTTCACAACAGTTTTAGTTATTTTTTTTTTTTAGTTTAGTTTAGTCAGGGAAATCAGGCAAAGTTGTCAGCAGAAGATTATGGCAAGCTGACAAAGAATCCACACAGCCAAAATGAAGCCAGCAACCAAAGTGGATCCGATAAAAAATCTTTTAATATTAGATGAACATCAAAAATGCTCAGACCGGTTTCGGCTGGCAAAAAAGCACAGCCTTCTTCAGTGACAAAAACACAAATCAATTGATGTAACTTAAATAGTATCTTAAACACATCCCATTGGTTCAATTAAAATTGCTCATTTAATCCAGGTGAAAAAAAGCACCTAATTTAGTAATCCATTTCTTTTCTTTTGTATCTAACATTGAGTGCCATTCTGTTTTATTAAATTTAATACCCTTGACCAAATCAATCACCATAAAGGAAAATTTAGCAGTGTGATGTTTCAAAGTGTGTTTGTACAAAGCATTATTAATTTTCTTATTTTTAATATTGCTCATATGTTCAGAAATCCGTAGTCTTAAAGGACGAGATGTTTGACCAACATAAAAGGAGCCACAAATGCATGTGGCCAAATAAATAAGCCATTCACTGCTGCAATTTGCAAAGAATGAAATGTCATAGACCCTTGGGCAATTCCTACTAGTAAATTCCTTAGATTTAGCAATTTTATCACAATTACTGCAATGACCACAGGGAAACACCCCACTAGAGGTTCCCCAGTCATAGTTGTTTGTGAAAATTGTGCATTGCTAGCATAATGTGTATGTTTATAATGATTGAAACATGAGGCTAGATTCTTTCCTTTACGGAATGAGAATAAACATTTATCCAGTAATATATCTGATAATTCTGGTAGACTTAACAAAATGTTCCAATTTCTCTGAACACTATTCATGAGTACATCTGAATTCCTAGCATATGTTGTTAAGAACCTGATTGGCTGTGTGGTCCTCTGATCCCTAAGTTTATAAGTTAACACTTCCTGCCTGGATAAAGTATTGGCCCAATTGCTGGCCCGCAAAACATGTCCCATAGAATATCCTCTGCCGCGAAATCTGTTGATTAAATCACATCTATCTTCTTGGAAAGTATCCTCCTTAGAACATATGCACCTCAAACGTATAAACTGTGATTTGGGTATGTTTTTGGCAATGTGTGGAGGATGAAAGCTGGATGCGTGAAGGACTGTGTTGTATTCAGGATATTTCCTGAAAACCTGTGTACTGAGAGTGTCATCTGGTTGTCTTGTTATTAACACATTCAGAAAAGTTATTGTGTCAACATGATAATTGACAGTGAACTGTAAGCCCCATATGTTGTCATTTAAATATGAGACAAATTCAGTTAAATAGTCAACATCAGCCCTCCACACCATCCAGCAATCATCCAAATACCGCCTCCAGATGTCAATTTCTGGAAGGTAAATGTTGTGACTGCTGTTGTAGATTATATGTTCTTCTATATAAGCCATAAAAAGGTCAGCATAAATGGGAGCAAAAGATGCTCCCATTGCTGTTCCTTTAATCTGCCAAAAACAAATGTCTTGATAGAAAAATACATTATTAGTGAGGACATGCTCTGCAAGGCCAACAAGAAAGGAATTGAAATCTTGTTCATATAGATGGGCTATATTAAGCAAGTGAGTTAAAGCTTCCAACCCCACCTGATGCGGAATATTCGTATACAGAGAACTGACATCAAGTATACACATTAGCCAACCAGGTTCCAATTGTGCATCAGATATAATGTGCAAAAATTCAGTCATGTCTTGCAAGCGAGAACGAACATATGACAACAAAGGCTTGAGATGTCTAGTCAAAAACAAGGATAATGGCTCTGTAAGGTAACCTCAACCAGAAACAATAGGTCTACCTGGGGGATGTACAGGATCCTTATGGATTTTTGGAAGAAAGTAAATATATTGATTGATAGGATCCTGAATAGTAAGTTGTTGTAATATAGAAGTGGTTATGAGGCCAGTATCTCTAGCACTAATAAGAAACTCATCAATCTGTTTCTTGAACCTGTGTGTAGGATTTAAACACATTTCAGCATAGTACCGTTTGTCAGATAATTGTCTCCTGGCCTCATTGTCATAATCTGACCAATTCATAACCACAACTGCCCCACCTTTGTCTGCTGAAATAATAACCAAATCCTTGTTTTGTTGTAGTTCAACAATAGCCTGTTTTTCACTGGATGACAAATTATTGGGTTTAAAACGAGTTTCAGAACTATTAAAATGTAGATCTTTGAGAATCGTATTCTGAAACAAGTGTACAATGGGGTGCATCGGAGGAAGATATTTAGATTTATGATAAATAAATTTATTTTGATCATAAGATGCATCCCCATCTCCAAACTGTAATTTCAAATTAAGAGTTCTACAAAATGACAAGACATCCTGGACCAATTGGTCCTCAGAAATAACAAAACCAGGAATAAAGGTTAAGCCTTTATTAAGAATGGCCACTTGTGATGAAGACAAAACAAAATCAGACAAATTTAGAACATTAGAATTAACATTACTTATTTCTGTATTACCATTTTTAACAGACTCTGAATGTTCTCGAATCTTTTTGTGTTTTCTGCCTCCACGTTTGTATTTCCCCCTAAAGGGACAAAGCCTTGGGCTCTGACAAAGAACCAGTTGGCTAAGGTGTGTGAAGTCGAAGGACTGGGGTATGCCAACCTGACTTAAGAGGAAATTATTTCAGCCTTAGTCTCAGCTGTAGCCCAAATCAACAACCGGGAGGATAACAAGTCTGGTCATGGGGATTTGCAGCCATCAGAAACAAGACAGTTCACTGATTCCTCAGAGGACTTACAAACCCATCTGGAGTTAAAGACACTTGAACTGGAGGCCAAACATTTGGAATTAGAATCAGCAGAGAGACTGCAGTGTTTGGAGTTTGAAGAAAATGAGAGACTGCGGCAGGCAAAACATATTGAATTAGAATCAGCACAGAGACACTAAAGCATGTGGAGACTGAAGAAAATGAGAAACAGTGCCAACATGAGAGGGAGATGCTGACTCTTTCTCAGGGTCATGGAAATAATGGAGAAGGGAATAAGCAAACCCCAGAAGCAATAAAGGTCAGTACATTTCTTCCACAGTTTGCAGAGGCTGATAATTTTGATATCTTTATTCATATATCTGAAAGACTATGTAAACACTATAATGTTGACTGAGGGCTCTGGGTATGGTTCCTGACCTCCTTACTTCATGGCAAAGAAGTAACTGCTGTTTCTGCTGTTTCTAAATTGTCTGATTCTGATTGTTTAAACTATGATCAATTAAAACAATTTTTTTTGGAATGTTTTAAGTTAACACCTGAAGCTTACAGAAAAAAGGTTTGTGAGCATAGATTCAAGGCAGATGAAAGTGTAAATGATTATATTGTTGAGTTAACTACTTATTTTCATAGGTGGGTGAGTGGGTGTCAGGTCACCATATTTGAAAGGCTGGCAGACCTTTTGGTGAGGGATCAAGCCCTTAGCACTTTGCCTGAGGAGATGAGAATCTGGTTGGCAAACCAGGAGTGTAACTCTGCAGATGAGCTGTGGAAAAAAGGGGATCTCTACTTGGCAAGCAGAGCATTACTGCACAAGAAGGGATACCCAGTGCTGCATATGCATATAAGGGAACCATGGTAGGCAGTCTAAACTAACTCAACAGAGTTCACCAGTAACAGGGGAAGCCACTAGTTCAGATACACAGCCAGGATCAAGGGTTAGATGTTTTAAATGTAACCAGTGGGGCCATGTAGCATACAGATTTCCATGGAAGCAAAGTGGGTGAGCCAGCAAGTGGGAATAATAGTATGCTAGTGGTAAGTTGTCTGGAGACAACAGGGGTAGCAGACTATCACTGGAGTTTATAGATTATCTTAGTGGATGGAAAACAGGACACAGCTAAGGAAGGCAGAGCCTCTGACATAACTATTGTGAAGCTGCAGTGGTTAAAGAGGAGCAGTACTTGCTCGGGCAGTCCACTCCAGTCAGAGCTTTAGGAGGGGCCTCATTTGAAATGCCTTTGGCCAGGGTTTACCTTGACTGAGAGGGTGGAAAGGAAGCAAACAAGTATGAGTGTTTGAGGATATCCCTGCAGATGTCCTGATAGGGAATGATTTTGATAATGCAGTACCTTGTGTGCATGCAGTTACATGCAGCCAGGCCTGGAGCCAGGCATGTGGGGCTGGTAGCCTGGGGAGACCCAGACAGACCCCACACCTGAAGTCAGGGCTGGTGAGGTGGCTATTTCATGTGGGAGCTACCCTGTAGCAGTGAGCCTAAAGGTGAGCCACAGCTGCTGGTAGATACTGATGTTCCCTTGGACAGAGTGACTGCAAGGGCAGAGATGAGTGGTAGTACCCAGGCTGACAGTGAATTACCACTGGCAGAGGATACTAGACTTCCTGTGGAAGGGGAGCTGGGAAGGGTCACAAAGGTATAGTTGACACAGGCTCAGCACTCGGACCCTACATTATGAGGCTTGAAAGAGGTAGCTAGGGAGGCACCCAATTTTCAAGGAAAATGTGAGTCTGTATAATGGAACAAAGGGTTACTGTATAGACACTGAACCCCTGAGGGAGAGCTAGTGGGGGAGGTAATACAGAAGTTGGTAGTGCCTAAAGCCTACTGTCTGGCATTTCTAACCATAGCCCATGACATTCCTTTTGCAGGTCATATGGGCATAAAGCTTACCAAGAGACACATTATGCAAAACTTTTATTAGGCTGGGATTCCAAGGGATGTAACAGGGTACTGTAGGACCTGTGAACAGTGACAAAAATTAGGCAAGACAGGGGACAAGGTCAAAGCTCCTTTGATGCCTTTGCCTGTGATTGAGGAACTGTTTCAGAAGGTAGCTATGGAGATTGTGGGGCCTCTGAGAACCCCAAGTTCCACAGGGAACTATATCCTGGTGGTAGTAGATTATGCTACTAGATACCCTGAGGTGGTGGCTCTGTCTTCCAATGAGGCAGAGAAGATGGTAAATGCTTTGTTAGAGATTTTCAGCAGGGTAAGTTTCCTGAGAGAAATACTGACTGACAGAGGTGCCAATTTCATGTCAGACCAGCTGACTTGTCTGTGGGGGTTCATATCACATTATCGAAAGCCGATAACGTTGAATGCCACAATGTCGAACCCTAAAAATAGCAAAGCTGCAGAACATTAAATTCTTTCCTAGGGAAAGAATTTGGTTGTCTGTTTCTGTGGCTTCAATATATTTAGCACTGTGGTGGAAAGTTACGGGGGTTCAAGTAAGTGTGTGACTGTGTGGACGTTAGGTTTAGGGTGCGGGTTACGTGAGTTAGAGTTAGGGCGCTGGTGAGGTGAATGTGCGATAGTGACAGAGTTTATTGTTGGGGTGGGTTAAGTGAGTTAGGGTTAGGGCACGGGTAAGGTGAGTGTGCGATAGTGATGGACCTTAGGGTTAGGGTTGGGTTAAGGTAAGTGGATAGATAGTAGTGTTTGTATAGTTTAGTGTAGGGTTAGATGTATGATTTTAAGTGTAAGTGTGTGGATTGCTGTTTTTTTGGTGTGCCTGTGTTGTATGAATGTGTTTCGGAATAGCGAATATATTTCCTGGGAAAAAAATTTGCTGTTCTGAATGTTCAATATTGTGTGCTTTAGATTATTTAGGTTTGATTAAATTGTGTTCGGTGTTTTCAGCTTTTGATGATGTGATATAAACCCGTCTGTGGGAGTGCTGTGGGGTGAAGTACCTAAAGACCACCCCTACCTCCCCCAGACTAATGTTCGTGTGGCAAGGTTAAACTCTGCACTAAAACCATGCTATGGGCATTTGCAGACCAGTTTAGGAGAGAGTGGGCCAAATATTTACCTCAGCTGCTGTTTGCATACAGAGAGGTACCCCAGGAATCCACAGGTTTTTCACTCTTTGAGTTGCTGTATGGGCATAGGGTGAGTGGGCCTTTAGTTTGATTCATGATGAATGAGAGAGTGAGTGTGAATCCCACAAGGAGTCTGTTGTGGCACATGTTCTAAACCTCAGGACAAGGCATAGGGAATTCATGGGCTTGGCCCAGGAGAACCTGGCAGGAACCCAACAGCAGAAAAAGGTCTGGTATGACAGGAAACTTAAGCCCTAGAGTATACTGTGGGACAGCAGGCTATGGTCCTCATTCCTGCCAGACACAATAAGATGCAGGCAGCTTGGGAGGGACCCTTTGAAGAGGTAGGAAAGGTCATTGATATTAACTACATAGCAAACCTGCTAAACATGAGGCAGGGGCACAAATTGTACCATGTTAACATGGTGATGGCTTACCATGATAGGGAGGCCCTGGCGCTGAGTATTTGCAATGGATGGCAGGAGGAGTCTGACAGAGATCTGGTGACTGATCTTGTCAGTGAGTGTCAGACTGACACCTCTGTGGAAGGGGTAGCAATGTCCCAACAGCTATCCCCTACCCAGGTTCAAGAAATCCAAGCAGTGTTACAGGAATTTGGTGGCATGTTCACTGCAAAACCTGGGTGCACCCACCTGGTGCAGCACCATGTGGATACTGGAACCCAAAGGCCTATCAAGCAGGAACCTTGAAGGGTGCCTAAGTGAATCAGACAGACTGTGAGGGAGGAGATACAGGAAATGTTGGAACTGGGGTAATCCAGGAGTACAGCAGTCCCTGAACCTCCCCAGTTGTACCAGTATCAAAGAAAGATGGCAGCACCAGGTTCTTTGTGGACTACAGAGAGCTAAATAGTCACACAGAGTGAGATGCTTACCACATGCCTAGGACAGATGAAGCTTTAGAGCAGCTGGGTGGGGCTAAGTAACTGACCACTATTGGTCTGAACAAGGGCTACTGGCAGGTGCCCTTGAATCCCACCACTAGACAGAGAGGACAGCCTTTGTGATTCCTTTCGGATTATATGAGTTCATGAAGATGCCCTTTGGGATGAAAAATGCCCCAGCAGCCTTCCAGGGGTGGGTAGATCATATCCTAGCAGGGGATTATGCCCTTGCTTGCCTAGACAATAGTGCTATCTACAGCTATTCCTGGCAAGAGCATCTTCAGCATGTCAGGTAGGTCCTGGGCAGACTGAAGAGGGCAAGGGTGACCATTAAGGCCAGTAAGTGTCAGGTGGGTATGGCAGAGGTCTCCTACCTGGGATATAGAATAGAGAGTGGTAAGATTAGGCCAGAACCTGTCAAAGTGGAAGCCATTCAGTCATAGCCTGCCCCTGTTACCAAAAAGCAGGTGAGGGTATTCTTGAGGACAGTAGGCTACTATAGAAAGTTTATTCCCAATTATAGCACCATAGCAGCTCCCCTCACAGTCCTGATGAGGAAAACAGACCAGATAAGGTAGTGTGGACCCCAGGCTGCAAGCAGGCATTCCAAAAGCTTAAAGGGACTTTGGGATGACCCCCTGTGTTAGCCAGTCCAGATTACAGCAAAGAATTTGTTGTGCTGGTGGATGCTTCAAAACAGCTGTACACAGCCAGGTTTCCCCAGGGGGAGAAGAGCACCCAGTGGTATATCTCAGCCATAAACTCCAACATTTGGAGGACTTTTTTGCAGCAGTAGAAAAAGAATGTCT
>NC_056741.1:1948736985-1948839485 GCF_019279795.1 Protopterus annectens
ACAATGATGCCAGGATTGATGAATGTATTAGCATACATGAATTTAAAAAATCCAAATAAAAACTAATTACATTAAGTCTCAGTGCTGCAGTCAGTCTGTGTAGAACATTAGATAACTGGAGAACTAAAGTACCAAATTAGGAATTAATATTATAATATATGTGTATGTATGTATGTATATATATATATATATATATATATATATATATATATATATATATATATATATTGGTGCAATTTAATTTTTATGAAGCTGAAAATGTCCATCAGTGGCTCAGAAAAGTATTAATACCAAATGATTATAGATATAAACATGTAAAAATGACAGGTAATATAGTAATCTTTTAATTTTTCTTCCATTTTACTAAGTGTTTTGTGGGGAACTATATGGAGAAAGGAAAACACAGCAGAATAGCATTTTACTGGATAAGGGAGTGCTGAGGGCAGTTGTGACAAAGCTACAAATAAGAGTCATACAGCAGCTAAGCCAGTTATTAATAAAACATGCATGTGTTAAGTGCTACCATCACTAACTGATTCGTTTCAGTCTCTTTTCCATTCTCTTCCTCAGGATTGCATTTGATCGATATCACCAAATCGTGGGAAAAAAGCACGGTTTACTAATAGCAGGGAAAAGTACCAGCAGTAATCCCTCGTAAACGTTTCTCATCTTATTTATGCTTTTTCTGACATTATTGGTTTGTTGTTCTTTAGTTCTGACTTTAGGACTCACATCCCATTCCAGTTACTGTTTTCCTGTTGAATCTTTCTCTAGTTGTATGAATCCATGTCCCTTTTCCTTTTAGGTTCCCTCCTCTCCAGGAAACCATGCCTTGACACTGACAATATATTCATAACCCCAGCATGAAGGGAGTGGGGATGGTGACTATGGGATTCCTTTATCCTGGAGTTGGGAGCATTTTTTTAATGCTTGAATCTGATTCCTCTGGGGATGCTGGTGTGCAGTAGCACAAGTGCATGTCTGCACACCAACCCACTTTGTGTCATTCTCACTGAATATTATCTTGTCCTGATCTAAGGAAGATGATAAAATGACAGCTCACATTTACTCTTTCCCCAGCAATATATGTGAGACCATCTCCCCCAACCAGCTTCTTTGTAGTTGAATACAGGTTTCTGGCACTGCAGACAGATGCCCCCCCCACCTGGACTGTAGGCTGGCATTATTCACGATAATACTTTGACACTTGTTTAATAGTCATAGAAAGTAAGCAATGCATCTAAGTCCATAGCAAGAACTATATGCAATTGTATTTATAAAGCTCTTAGATCTAAAGTTTTAAAACCTCTTAAAAATAAGAAAACCACCCCAGCACTATAAGTGATAAAGCTATTTCATAATCTGTGTAACCATATTTCTGCTTAAATTTGCATTCTGACTTTCCTGTAATAATACTCCTTTTCTTTGTTAATACCTTATTATGGGATTTCATATATCTGTAAAATTAATTTTTTTCCAAAGAAATGAATTTTATGTCTTGCAGTAGTTTGCCTTTACAAATATCTGACAATCACAGCTATATTAAAATTGGTACTTTGAATTAAATAAGACACTCATAAAATAAATTCAAGGATTGTGAAAAGGTTTACTGGTATAAAGGACAAGAATGACCTTTCTGTTAACTGATCGAATCTTTCTTATGGTAATTACCAAGCTATTACCAGCCTGCTGAGGTAATAAATGTATTATAAATTTTACAGACCTGACAACATCTACAAATCAGGAGCATATTTTTACCGGACTTTTTACACACAATAAAGAAAGAAGTTGAAGTTCATTTTCCAAATAATTTGTTTTCCTGCAGATTGAGGAAATGGCACATTAAACAAAGCTAATCAGATTTCAAAAGGTCAGTAATATACATTCACAGAACTAAAGTTTGTATTTTGCTGATGTTATAATACTTGTACAGTCACAGGGCTAACATATGACCTCATGGTATGTTAAAATAAAGGAACTAATTCATCATCAGTAACCTAAGTTTTCCCCCCAAACAGTGACAGCTAATGATAACAGAATAGTGTAAGTTTATCTCAATATAGCAGAGACACATTTAGGTGTCTAAGAAGTCAAATTGTTATGCTGTTTAACTTGTGAACTGTATGCATTATTTTTGTTTAGCAATTTTATATATATAAAAAAGCAATCGTAGTGTGAATACTGTATCTTTTAATTACAATGAAGTGCAGAGATTTTATTCAACATTATTTACAACATAATGTTTTTGTATTGTTTTGTTAAGAATTTCTGAAATGTGGTTTCATTCAGAACTTCATGCTCTAGGCTCATATGATCATCATATTCTAAAGTGCTTGTCCTGGTGAAGGTCAAAGTGATAGCAAGCTAAGTAGGGTCGAACAGATTTTCCTACCCCAGTGACCATCTTGAACAGCTCCACCCATAGGATCATAAGGGATTACAAGGAAAACCTAGTAATATAATCCTTCCAGATTTTTGGGGGGGTCTGTCCTGTGGCCTCTTCCGAGAGGACTAAACCTTTATGGAGTACTCAAGGGGCATTCTCAGAATATCCAAATGGTCTCAAAGGACAGCAGTCAAAACAGAGGAGCTGCAGCTATGGTGAGTCCTTCTCAGACTGGTGAGCTTCACATACTGTCATGAAGAGTGAGCCCATCTATCCTACTAAGGGACATCATTATGGTTTGTATTCACAAGCTCATCCTTTTATCAGTGCTCAGTGTTTATACATATCGGTGACGAAGGGAATGTAGAAAGCCCAGTAATGTGGGATTTTCCTCCTTCTCCTTTCCCTAGCACAGGCCAACACAATGCCTGCAGTACTGCTGCCATGGCACCCATACAGTGGTCAGTCTTATAGTCCTCTTTACTCTTCCTTCCACCTGAGGTAGGTGCTGTCCCTCTCATCTGACCAGAACAAGCCTCACCTGGACAAAACCATCACCCCTGATTTGGAGGCACTGATTTTCATCTGAGTAGCTTCACATTCTCAACAAATTACTCCAGTTCATGCTGAATAATCCACCCTTTTGACACTAAGAAAATAATATATGCAAACAACAAAGACGCAACCCTTATTTTCCATACGGGATACTCTCCAGGTCTTGGCTGTGCCTTGATATCCTGCCCTTGAAAACCACAAACAGGAGTTGTTAAGGCACAATGCTAATGGAGTCTTATGCCCATCCTGAATACATCTGAGTTTAATACTGAGAATGTGGACATCATTTTCAGTCTTATAATGGTGGGAATGAATGATTTACAGAAACCTTGGGCCGCTGCAGTATTGCAGTATTTTCCACAGGGCATTTTGGAGCACATGATCATGTGCAATCTCTTTAGCATGCACTGCATATGTAGTCAGCAATAGTACACTCCTGTGACTCTTGCTTCTGTGCAGAAACAATGATTTGATCTACTATTTCACATCCAGGATGGATACTGCATTGCACCTCTTGAATCAAGGATATGAATATCAGATAAAGTCTCTTTGCCAAGGCTTTGGCTGTAGATTCTATGAAGCTGAACATTTGTATGCTTTATCTCTACATCGGTTCTTACACCACAAATTCACATGTCATGCATATCTAAGTTTAAATATTCTATTTTGCGATTAAAGCTGTATAATAAGAATATTGTTTTTTAAATATTTATTACTAAAAGAGCAGCACTATAAAACTGTAATCATAACCATGGTTGTGTGTGGAGCAGTATGGATGGTGATGTGAGACGTCATTGTAGGTATAATTGAAAATGGAGATGTAAAATGATTGCCTGAATTTAGATATGATGACATTCAGTGCTGACCCCTCTTTCCATGATGCACTGAATGTGTTTTTGCACATTTCTCTTGAAACAGTTTTGCCACCCCTTCTAAAGATGGCTTACCTTCAGTTCCCACTACTGCAGAACGTAATGAGTGATACCGGTCAGCATTGTGCGTGTTAACATGCTTAGGCACTAGCATTTCTGAGACCAAACGACTCCTACACACAGGTAATATTGATGATTGTAACGGCTTGCTTTCCCAGTCACTGAATGTATGATTTTTTTTTTTTTTAATCATTGACCTTTGAACCTCCAACAATCCACTGACTGCCATTCATCCTACCTTGGGATAGATTTGACATACTGAAATGCAGAACGTTTTGAGATAGGCTACCCACACCCACCTCCCCTGTATTTGGTATGTATTATGTTATGTTGGTTGAAAGTACATACCTACATATACTTCTAGGTTTTTGTACATTTCAAATCCTCACTTTAACCCTTCTTTTTGCAGTGAGAGTCAGATGTGCAAATATTACATTGCACAGCAAGAGGAATCACACAATAGACAAGTTAAGTCATTTCCCTTCCCCTCTTGTCCAGGCTTGAAAAGCATGTGTTAGTACTGAACCAGGAATGCAGGTGTAGTTCCTGAATCAGTAGGAGGAAACCCAATGTAATCAGCTTTATTTCTTTCCTACCTCCTTGACTTCTCTGTGCTTAAATCATTGCTCATTTGACCTTCATCTCGTAGGAATGTGAAGTGCAAATGAAGCCTGCATCTCCCACACTGTTCACCCATTTCTGGACAAATCTAAATCACATTAACTGAATTTCAATGAAACTTATAAAAAACTTTTATATATGCAGGTCAGACTAATCAGTATACATAACTAGTTAAACACTAACTAGTTACAAATAGGGGATTATATGCTAAATATAGTTTTCAGTCATTTGTTCCAAGTTCCTTTTTGAAAATCTTATGAATATGTGATTGAATACGTCATGAGTTAAAACAGTTTTTCAGTAGCAACTCAGAGGATGAAATAAATAAAATAAAAATAAAAAAATAGTCATTAGAAGAGGTGAATGTGTCTCCATTCAGTTTGGTAAGGCAGTGAGCAAAACCACTACCACGTCCATTACAGGAAGAGCTTCCTTAGCATAAATGGTTTAATCCTGAAAATATTTTAACTTAAATATAGAAGTAATTTAGATAACATGACTGTAGTCATTTGATGACAATAAACATCATTGTCTTTCTCCTTTTTATATATAAACCCATTCCCAGATAAAAAGTCAGCAATAAAAATATGAAGCAATCCAATGAAAAGTTATCCAAAAAAAAAAAAAAAAAAGAAAAGAAAACTTTCAATTTTATTTTTTTGCTGATGGGGTCAGTCAATATTCCCTGCCACGTCTATTTTCCATACTGCCAGAAGTTGTGCTATATAGTTTCTCCTTCAGGTCACATCTGTTGAGTATAACTTTGTAAAAAGTCCAAAAAACAAAGAATGGCAAAAAAAAAGGCAGAGGACAAAGTAAATTCACTCTGTAAGCTTTTACTAAAAAAATACACGATAAATACGAAGCGCGTTTCATCTTGTTAAATACAAAGACTTCTTCAGATGCAAGTAAAACCCATCTTAAAACATTTTAAATAGACGAATACATTGTCATGTGATCTCAACCCACCCAGTGAAATCCAATTAAGGATCTATGCATGTTTTACACTTAAAGACATCAGTCCTATTTTACACTTAGTGCCATTGCTTCTTTCAACAATGAAGAATACATCCTACCCACCCCACTTATTGTACCATACAATGACTAGTACATTCCCTTTGAGCAGCAATTACTATCAAGGACACAAAAGAAGTAGAAAAAATGAAAACAATACAAGGAAAATAAAATAACATTCTCATTTTAAGTGGAAAACAAGTAGTCTATGTTACAATAAGGAATCATGCTGTTTACAGTAAAACAACCAAGAACAACTTTAACTTGAAGTATGCACCAGTTAAGTAATGACCTTATCACTCTCAGCACTTGGTCACAACTCATATGTCGTTAATACTCCAGTCATCTGTGCAAAGTTTTAAGTTTTAAAATACTAGAAATCGTACATGTTTCATTCAGTCCTGGGAGATTGTATGCATTCATCAAAATCTGCCAATATAACTCTCTTGCTTGTAATAGTAATGTACAAGGACCGCCTCTTGGGTCCTGGGGTATTTGGTCGATTACCATGTATCCAAAATTATGTGTGTTGTGTTTGTTTACATGTTTGGGTAGTGCATTGTCCAGTTTAATTTTCCTTGAACTTACGTTCAGTTTTGCCAATATAGTAAACTGGACAAACCTTGCATCTAGCCAAGTAAATAATCATCCGAGAATTACAATCAAACCTGTAGTTGACTTTGTATCTGATGTTCCTTACAGTAAAATTGTTTGTTCTATCCACCACTTTACACTGTGAACACATGCCACACCTAAACATACCTACATTTCTCGACCCTTCTCTCATTTTGTTTTCCAGTAAGCTTTTCAAATTTGATCCTTTACGGAAAACAACTCTAGGGTGCGGGCCTAAAATTTCACCAAGTGATGGATTATTGTTTATTAACTCCCAGTTCTTCTTTACTATACTCAAAAAACTGTGTGTTTCACTTGAAAATGTGGTGACCAGGCTCAAATGAAAGTTAGTTTTATTTGTTGTAGTAGGTGCAGCTGATTCCCTAACCTCCATGTCGTTCTGTACTTCAGAAGAATTACCTGGTAACTGTAATAATGGTTGGTATAATCCTATGTCTCTTTTATAGGTGACTTAATGTATGAGGTCATCGACTAAGTTGTTTGGATATCCCCTACTTGTGAACATACTTTTCAGAAGTTGACATTCGACCATAAAATCAGAAATCTCTGTGACCATCTTGGCTGCCCTTACCAGCTGACCTTTGACCACTGCACGTTTTTCGTGAAAGGGGTGGCTACTGGAAAAATGCAGAAAGGAGTTAGAATACGTCTCCGTTCTAAATAAGGTGGCTGTATAACCTTTTTTCTGTCTATCCTTTCTGAGCAGTACATCCAGGTACGATATTACATTATTGTCATATTGATGTGTGAATTTCAAAAACTCGGTTGTACTGTTGAAATATGACACAAGGTCATGGGCTGCAACAAGGTCACCTCTGACTATGATGAAGATATCATCCAAAAATCTACAATAAAAGTGAATATGTTGTTTGATATCCACATTTGTTTGGATGTAGTCATTTTCCCATTTCGCCATAACCAAGTTGGCGAAACTGCCACCACAGGGGGACCCCATGTCGACACCTACCTTTTGGAGGTAATATTCTTTTCCAAACATTAGGTAGTTGTTAGACAAAATGATGTCCAATAGTTCACCTGTTAACAAGATTTCTGAATCAGTTGCTCCCCCCTGTTTTAGCAACAACATTACCCACTCAATACCTGTTTGTTGTGGAATTGAGGTGTACAGGTCCTTCATGTCAACTGTCAGGAACCCATACTCTTCCTCGAAACCTAAGTTGTTAATTTGTTCCAAGAAGGACCATGAGTCCTTACAAATACATGAAACTCTGTCCACGTATTTTTTGAGTATGTGGTCGACGACTTTGGCACAACCATACGTAATGGAATTACGTCCATCGACTAGGGGCCTCATTGGTGGGTTCATAATATCTTTATGTATTTTCTGGATACCAAGTAATAAAGGTGTCTTTGGACTGGGAATTGTCATGAAATTGTAGACCTATATGTCAATTCTACTGTCAATAAACAATTCCTCAATATATCCTCTGATTCTGTTAGAGGCAACATTTACTTCATTCAAGGATGCATGTTGGTATGTTGTGCTATCTAACACACTATGCATCCTTTTCTCATAGTCCCAGCTGTCCATGATAACCAAACCCCCACCCTTGTCAGGTTTCATACACCTGACCTTACAAGAACGTATCATAGCCAAGGCCTCCTTCTCTTCCTTACTCATGTTATACTGTGGTTTACTGTGCCCCCTGTCCTGTACAAGTGAACGAATGTCTAACTCACAAACACCCTCAAATAAAGCGAGTACTGGATGTAATGGTGGGTTAAATGCACTCGCTATTCTAAATTATGTTTCCAACTGCAAAGTGTCATTGTCGAACATAAGCTTGCAATTGGCTTTACGCACAAAACATTTAATGTCAATAATGGCCCGTGCCATGTCTCTAAATGAAGAAATTTGTAAGCACAAGGATTTTATCAGATATCAGTTTGAATATAAAAGGTGTTTTAGCAGTATAGACCAACTCATTGAGAAACTGAAAGCTATTAAGCATAAAAAGTTAAACTGGGACATCTTAGCTTACCGGAATGGGACAGCTTATCCTGACCCACCCAATACACAAAACTGGAAGAATACTAACATTAGGAGTGGCAACAACCGAGACGAACAACACTGTGAACTTGAATCATCAGTTCTAAATGGCAACCAACAAACTACCAGTAATAGTGACCTGACTAACATTCAGTCACCTGTGGTCACAAGGAGTAAGGTGCCTAAAGAAAATAATTCCAGCAACAACAGAAATGATCACCAGACTGACAATAATGCTGGAAATTTTTGGAGGGGCCAGAATGTTTGGCACAACGTGTATCAGAAGAAGCAAGCACAATCCAACAGATACCCACTGAAGAACAAAATGTAGAAGGAGGAGAAGCCTTCGAGAATCAGTATCCATTGTGTAAAATCTTACAAAATCAAACAGGTGACTTTAAAGTGTATAATTTTTCATCTGTAACAATTGTCAACGTTTCGATAGACTTATTTGCCAAGGGAAGTACTTTTGTTCCAACAATACATCTAAATGTGGCACGGGCCATTATTGACATTAAATGTTTTGTGCGTAAAGCCAATTGCAAGCTTATGTTCGACAATGACACTTTGCAGTTGGAAACATAATTTAGAATAGCGAGTGCATTTAACCCACCATTACATCCAGTACTCGCTTTATTTGAGGGTGTTTGTGAGTTAGACATTCGTTCACTTGTACAGGACAGGGGGCACAGTAAACCACAGTATAACATGAGTAAGGAAGAGAAGGAGGCCTTGGCTATGATACATTCTTATAAGGTCAGGTGTATGAAACCTGACAAGGGTGGGGGTTTGGTTATCATGGACAGCTGGGACTATGAGAAAAGGATGCATAGTGTGTTAGATAGCACAACATGCCAACATGCATCCTTGGATGAAGTAAATGTTGTCTCTAACAGAATCAGAGGATATATTGAGGAATTGTTTATTGACAGTAGAATTG
The DNA here is from genome assembly GCF_019279795.1 of Protopterus annectens. Classification (NCBI taxonomy): domain Eukaryota; kingdom Metazoa; phylum Chordata; order Ceratodontiformes; family Protopteridae; genus Protopterus; species Protopterus annectens. The sequence goes on from NC_056741.1 coordinate 1,948,746,081, forward strand.
ACATATAGGTCTACAATTTCATGACAATTCCCAGTCCAAAGACACCTTTATTACTTGGTATCCCGAAAATACATAAAGATATTATGCACCCACTAATGAGGCCCCTAGTCGATGGACGTAATTCCATTACGTATGGTTGTGCCGAAGTCGTCAACCACATACTCAGAACATATGTGGACAGGGTTCCATGTGTTTGTAAGGACTCATGGTCCTTCTTGGAACAAATTAACAACATAGTTTTCGAGGAAGAGTATGGGTTCCTGACAGTCGACGTGAAGAACCTGTACATCTCAATTCCACAACAAACAGGTATTGAGTGGGTAATGTTGTTTCTAAAATGGGGGAGCAACTGATTCAGAAATCTCGTTAATAGGTGAACTATTGGACATCATTTTGTCTAACAACTACCTAATGTTTGGAAAAGAATATTACCTCCAAGAGGTAGGTGTCACTATGGGGTCCCCCTGTGGCGGCAGTTTCGCCAACTTGGTTATGGCGAAATGGGAAAATGACTACATCCAAACAAATGTGGATATCAAACAACATATTCACTTTTATTGTAGATTTTTGGATGATATCTTCATCATAGTCAGAGGTGACCATGTTGCAGCCCATGACCTTGTGTCATATTTCAGCAGTACAACCGAGTTTTTGAAATTCACACATCAATATGACAATAATGTATTATCGTACCTGGATGTACTGCTCAGAAAGGATAGACAGAAAAAAGGTTATACAGCCACGTTATTTAGAAAGGAGACATATTCTAACTCCTTTCTGCATTTTTCCAGTAGTCACCCCTTTCACCAAAAACATGCAGTGGTCAAAGGTCAGCTGGTAAGGGCAGCCAAGATAGTCACAGAGATTTCTGATTTCAGGGTCGAATGTCAACTTCTGAAAAGTATGTTCACAAGTAGGGGATATCCAAACAACTTAGTCGATGACCTCATACATGGTCAACTATAAAAGATACATAGGATTATACCAACTGTTATTACAGTTACCAGGTAATTCTTCTGAAGTACAGAATGACATGGAGGTTAGGGAATCAGCTGCACCTACTACAACAAATAAAACTAACTTTCATTTGAGCCTGGTCACCACATTTTCATGTGAAACACACAGTTTTTTGAGCATAGTAAAGAAGAACTGGGAGTTAATAAACAATAATCCATCACTTGGTGAAATTTTAGGCCCTCACCCTAGAGTTGTTTTCCGTAAAGGATCAAATTTGAAAAGCTTACTGGAAAACAAAATGAGAGAAGGGTCGAGAAATGTAGGTATGTTTAGGTGTGGCATGTGTTCACAGTGTAAAGTGGTGGATACAACAAACAATTTTACTGTAAGGAACATCAGATACAAAGTCAACTACAGGTTTGATTGTAATTCTCGGATGATTATGTATTTGGCTAGATGCAAGGTTTGTCCAGTTTACTATATTGGCAAAACTGAACGTAAGTTCAAGGAACGCATTTATGAACATCAGTATGCCATAGGCAAAAGTAAACTGGACAATGCACTAGCCAAACATGTAAACGAACACAACACACATAATTTTGGATACATGGTCATCGACCAGATACCCCAGGACCCAAGAGGGGGGTCCTTGTATATTACTTTTAGAAGCAAGAGAGTTATATTGGCAGATTTTGTCGAATGCATACAATCTCCCAGGACTGAATGAAACATGTACGATTTCTAATATTTTAAAACTTAAAACTTTGCACAGATGACTAGAGTATTAACCACATATGAGTTGTGACCAAGTGCTGGGAGTGATAAGGTCATCACTTAACTGGTGCATACTTCAAGTTAAAGTTGTTCTTGGCTGTTTTATTGTAAACATCATGATTCCTTATTGTAACATAGACTACTTGTTTTCCACTTAAAATGAGAATGTTATTTTATTTTCCTTGTATTGTTTTCATTTTTTCTACTTCTTTTGTGTCCTTGATAGTAATTGTTGCTCAAAGGGAATGCACTAGTCATTGTATGGTACAATAAGTGGGGTGGGTAGGATGCTTCATTGTTGAAAGAAGCAATGGCACTAAAGTGTAAAATAGGACTGATGTCTTTAGGTGTAAAACATGCATAGATCCTTAATTGGATTTCACTGGGTAGGCTGGGATCACATGACAATGTATTCATCTATTTAAAATGTTTTAAGATGGGTTTTACTTGCATCTGTAGAAATCTTTGTATTTAACAAGACGAAACGTGCTTCATATTTATCGTGTATTTTTTTAGTAAAAGCTTACAGAGTGAATTTACTTTGTCCTCTGCTTTTTGTTTGCCATTCTTTGGTTTTTGGACTTTCGAGAAGTTTGATTTGTTTGCCCATTTTCTTGGAGTATAACTTTGTATTGGAAGTCTGATAGTTAACCTTCAGAATCTGTTAGATTGTTTAGTACTACAGTCAATGATGCTCTACAGTTAAGCAAAATAAACCATATTAATTTTAGATAACAGTAAAAGAACCTTGCAAAACTAGAGTAAGTAATTATATAACATGTTCTTTATAACATTTATATTTATTGCTTGCATTTTAATGACCTGGATAGTCCATCTAGGCAGTGTCCTCTGTGAGATGAAGCCAAGGAAACATGTTATGCAATGGTGCAGAACAGACTGCCCTCCATATATTAACCCATTGAATTTCCTTCATAGTTACGTTCTTTTTAGTCCTTTCCTACTTTCTGCATACTTCTGAACTCTCCAGCCAACTTAAAAAATACAGTACTTTCATTCTTTCAGACTTTACTAGCTATTCAATACTCCAAGCTAGGCAATGGAAGAAAAGCATTTTCTGTCTTGGCCGCTACACTGTGGCATCCTTGGGTATCACACAGTCATATTGTACCAGATCATGGCACACTGGCTGCCATAGCAAAGCTGAGTTCTACTCACTTACTGTGTACCCACTATGGAACCTTGCATCTCTTAAGATATCCTTCAGCAGGATGGTGACTCACAGCCAGCCTAATTAAACCGAGTGGATGTAACAGCCACATGTTGTGTTTTCTGGGTTTATCATTTTTCTTTGTTCTTGTACTGATTGCCATATACTTCATCTTTTATGTTTTTCTGGATACTTCATCCCAGGTCTTGGGTAAAAACAGACCTTCTTGCATGGCTCAGCTCCCTAATAAATAAATAAAGCAGACAAAACAGTTCAGAAAACAAACACATACAAAACTGAATGCTAAGTAATTGTTTAACAGTGACACAACTGGAGAGAAAAGCATATTCATTATGTGTTGCACATGCATACAAGTGAGATCAATATCAATAAAGATAGCCCCGAAAGATTACAGAGCATGTAAGTGTGTGTGTGTGTGTGTGTGTGTGTGTGTGTGTGTGTGTGTGTGTGTGTGTGTAAGCATGCAGATATGGATTGGGTTAAATACTGGTTTCCTTTGTGTTATTATGAGGGCAGGTGCCATTACAGGGTCACTGTGTTCTATATCTACATAAATAACTGGAAGCAAAATATGCCTTGCAACAATGCTGAAATACAAAGTATGAAGTATAAAAATGGCTTAAGTTTTGACAGGTTGTCTAAACCACACCTACTCATGACAGCAAACTGAGCAACATTATATTCTCCCACTCAGACACAACAGTTGTCCAGAAAGAGATGGGCACTACCTACTCGTACTAAAATGAAATAACTGTTTGGCCTTTTAATGGAAACTCAACCTTTTAACTCAATGTGTGTGTTCATCTTTGTATCTTTGATTTCTGAAATATTTTAATGCACCAAAATCACTCAAGTGTTCCTTTGAAAATGTTTAATGCTTTTTTCACAAAATTACTTTCGGGGGGGGGGGGGCTACCATATTAACCTGATCTTGTTTTACTGCTTTGACATCTACTTCCCAGAATATATTTCAAGTCCCCTTTATATGAGTCATGCTAGACTTAGGGGATGCAATGTTTTCTCATCCCATTGATCTACAATGACAGTAATGAGTCACTGCCATTTTCATCTTGAGTAAGAGGAATGCTTGTATTTTTCCCCTGAATGACCCTCATATGTGTTTGACTAGATGCTTATTTTAAGCTTTTCACATCAGTTTTATAGTTGTGGACAAAGAAAGGAGCTAAACTACAGGCTTTTGTAAGGCTGTCAGTTTTTAGTTCTAAAAGTACTGACAGGCCCTACCCACACCCTTCCTGAGGTGTCAAAGCCATCAATTTAATCCAGGAGTTATTCAGTCAATGCTTCAATGAACTTGTCTGGAGTAGGAAGGTTATTTTTTATCCTGAATGTTGGAGAAATACCCTTCCTTTTTTGCTCAAAGGTGCCTTACTGTACAGTACAGCACAGTGCAAAGAGGTACAACCTTCTGTTCCTGTATTTATTATATTTTTTTAATTGAGACACATATGCCTTCATGCATTACATTTTCCCACTTCCTTTGTATCACCACCACTTGATTTGCCATAGCATAGCATACTAATACTTTATCAAAACCATAATCCTTGAGCATGACAGTTTATAATGTTCTCTGCTCTGTGCTGTAAGATTCAAACTTTACTTTCTATTACAATATTGTAGTTCTAGAAAATAATACTGTCAACAAGCAGAGCACTGTACCAAAGTGGTCAGCACTGATATGGTTTTTCTTCCTATTTCTAACAAAGTCTGTGGAAAAAAGGTCCACCACATTGTGCACATATTTTATAGCAACTGCTGATATTGGCAATACTGACAGCTGTCCATGTAAGATTGTGGACAGCTCCTAACAGGAAAACCTACAGATTGCCCTTTCTGTGTTATGTCATGCAGGTACAGACAAATTTATCTGCCAAAGCATGCAGGAGGTTAAACTTAAAAATGTGGTAGACTTTCCCTTTCTTTGATTCCAAGGCAAAAACTACAAGAAAAAATCTAGCCAAGCTAGAGTTTCCACTGTGTGATTCCTTAAACTTGTTGTATTAGAGGCACATGGGATCTATGCAAATGACCTATATGGCAGTTCTGATTGCTCATGACTTTTATTTTTAAGTCTGTAATGGACAAATGGGCAATCAGAACTGACATATAGCTGAAACACCTGATGTCTTTAAGGGTCATTTGCATATATCCCATGTGTTTCTAATATAAGAGGTTTAAGGAATCACACAGTGGAAACTCTAGCTTGGCTAGGTTTTTTTCTTGTACTTTTTACTGACTGGTTTGTCTGTGTGACCTTTTTATTCATTGTTTTAGTTTGATTCCAAAGCAAGGAAATTAAAGTTTTATAAAATCCAGACAGGTTTCTGGTGACTAGGCCATACTGGAACCTTTTAGTAGAGAGAAAAGAAACCTAAAGGACAAGTTAAACTGTAGACGAGAGTGGTCATTTCCTTTAATGCCAGCAAAAGTAACAAAGAAACTTTTATGAAGTAGGTGTAACTTTCCACCTACTGTATCAAAGAAAAAACATTTACTATAGATGCTGTTATTACGGACTGTAGTCATAGAGGTCTCAGCTCTCTGAGGAATACTTTGTCACAGTATTAAGAAAAGTGAGTAGCATGATCTATGTACTTCCGCGGTGGTGCAGCGGTAGCATTGTTGCCTCACAGCAAGAGGTTTTCCCATTAGATTCTCGGCTGGAGTGCGGGGAGTGCCTTCTGTGTGGAGTCTGCATGTCCTCCCTGAAGTTGGTGGGCGTTCGAAAGACATGCGTAAATGGGCGTGCCTTCGTTGAAGGTTGAATGTCAAGCTGGCACCTTGGTGTTCGTGAAAATCTACTGCCAATCATTAGCGGACCAGAGTTCTGCTGTGACGACCCCTAACCGGGAAAAGCCAAAAGACAACAACAAGTAGCATGATCAATGTGATACTCAAATAGGTTAGTAGCCACTCCCGAGAGAGAGAGAGAGAGAGAGAGAGAGAGAGAGAGTTATTCCACTGTTCAACTCACTCATTTCAGAGAATAAAAGTAAAATGACCTCTTCTGCAGTCATCCAACCAAATACATTGTTGAACTGGAAAGGGATTCAAAGGCTTCTCACTAACAGAATGGATGGCATCCTGGATTATTCAGATAGACTTCTAAAACAGTCCCTCTACTTAGATCACTGCCAGGAGATGGTGTGATAATGTCTTGCTCTTGGTCCATAAAATACCATATCCAGTTTGAGCATCTGTCTGGAGATAGATGGGATGGTTGGTATGGAAAAAAAGGCAATTAACCTTAAATTCATTATCAGAAGTAACAAATGTGAGCCATTTATCACTTGTTTTTTCTGTTTCCTTTGGAACAACTTTCTGTGCCCTTAAAACAGTGCCTGTGGTATGCATTACATAGTAATCTGTTTACTGTTTCTTTTAACAGATTTGTATTTACATTTTCTGTTCTGTAATTTAGAAGACATGCTGAGACAGGCTTCTTCTTCTTTCGGCTTTTCCTGGTTAGGGGTCACCACAGCAGATCACCTGTCTGCTCATGATTGGCAGTGGAGTTTTATGGTGTTGAGTTGCCAGCCCAGTGCCCAACCTTCCACAGAAGGCACACACATGCACGCACTCACGCCTAGCGCCAATTTAGAGTGTCCAATCTACCTACAGCATGTCTTTGGGATGAAACCGGAGCACCCGGAGGAAACCCACACGACCACAGGGAGGACATGGAGACTCTGCACAGAAGGCACCCCAGCAGAGAATCGAACCGGAGAACCTCTTGCTGTGAGGCAGCAACGCTAACCGCTGCACCACCGTGGCTGCCCACATGCTGAGACAGGCCAATTCTGCATTATCAGGTATCCTTGAATATGTAACTCAATGCATTATACAAGTTATTTTCTTATGATATACGATGATACAAGATTCTTAAAAGAATCATTGTCTTCTTACTGGGACATAGCAACAAGTGTAATGAACAGACACATTATAATTCTATTTGCCTAGCAAGTAGTAACAGCTAGATCATGTGATAACTTTTGGATGCTCCTTTATGGAAATGTGCCTGACAAGGGCTATCTGTCTCATTTTCAAATGGTTTCACTTAGATCATAGTAGGCTGTTTTTTATGTTTATATAAACATTACTTCCTGTTTATAGGAAAAGATGCTTTCATATAGCAGCTATGTAGTTCAAAAATTGTCTTATAAAAATAAAGCTTGGTTTCACTGTAGTAGAAAATATCAAAGACTCACTAGGTATTTATTTCATCTGTCATTTCATGCTTTTAAAAAGGACCTTGATGACTACATGGGTTCATTTAAGTTTAGGACAGGACATCTGCCATTATCTATAATTCCTATTAAAAGGTGAGGTTGAAACTGAACCTATGAACCATAAATGAATTTATGAACCAATTAGATTTGTCTGGCAATCTGCAGGTTTAGTGAAGTGAAAGTGTTCAAACAAGTTGTTGAGAAACTCCAGCCTAGTTAGGGAAAGCCAAGGTATAACTGTGGTGTTTTTTATTTTGGAATCCACGGCAGAATGGTCTACTTGTAGTCATTTATCCAAGCTGTATTAAGAAAGATTGATTAGTACACTATCTGCATATATAATGACCACAAGAAGCACAGTCTTGCCAGGACTGTTTTGATTGTTGGTATGGTTTTTGTTTCCCCCTGGGGGTTCAACAGCCTATACAGCAATCAATACCAGAATTGCTTGTGGTGTGGAGGCAACAGTTGCCCAGTTATGCTGCTGGGGATCCTAGTTCAGGAACACACCTGAACTACTGATAGTTTTTGGGAAGGACAAAGAAAAACAAAGTAGCCTTTGGCCTACTTTTTTGTATATCATGAAAAAGCTGGAGATTTCTGCCACAATATCAGAACCTTGAGTGCTTGGAGTCATTGGAAATGCTGCACTCCAGGACAGCATGCCCCAGTTTACATATGTAGGACTGAGCAGAGGGGATGGGAAAGACAGGAAGAGTAAAAAGGCCACTTTCTTAAGAGTAACAGAACTGTAAGGGCTTCACCTCAGGTGTCTAAATAGACTGAAATTTGTTTTAAGATGTCCCTTTGAAAACATGCCATAGAGACAAGAACATTAGAGAACTTATATTTTATTTTTTTATCATATCACTTCAGTGGTGCAGCTGTTAGCATTGTCACCTTACAGCAAGAGGTTCTCCAGATCGATTCTCGGCTGAAGGGCCTTCTGTGTAAAGTCTGCATGTCCCTCCCTGTGTTTGCATGGTTTCCTCCAGGTACTCCGGTTTCCAAAGACATGCATCTGGAGCATTTCTCTTTGGGCCTCCACTGAAAATAGGCTCTTCCCTAATCAGACTTTCCTGGTCAACAATGTTAAATAAAAAAAATAAAATAAATGAAGAGGTGAGGCTAGTTATTATAGACAGGTACCTGTTACTGTCTTATGCACACATATTTGAATGTACAGCTCTGTTCAGAAGACATTTGGGACCTGTAAATGAAATACTCTTGGTCGTGTTAACCTTAGGTTCTAATATTTTGTACCAGATCCAGTTTTCATAAGTAGCCTTTTCTAGAGGCTGTCCTGAACATCTGTTTCCCTAAAGAATGATCTTACGTTAAAATGTTACTAGTATATTATACAGATATGTTTCCACTAGAGTTAGTCATATATGCAATTAGCTAAAGCTGCATACCGCAGGTATCACCAGATGGTATATAGTATACCACTCACCATATCCCGGATTCACTGATACCCATGAACTTGTCCAGGTTCTTTTTGAAGCTGGTCAAGCATGGTACATTTGCTAACCTTGATAGGCAAATTGTTCTAGATAAAAACAATTCTGTCACTATATAAATTACTTCTGTGGCCATGTTAAGTTCTTGCTGTGGCTTTGTGTCTCAGCTATGCTAGTCTTTTAAGTCCATTACAGTTTAACTGGAAATAATCATTCACAACTTTAAGCCCATAATGAACTATCACCTAGTCTTCTGTAACTGAGTGAAAATCAACATACGTTAGTAAACCTTTATGGTGATATCTGGCTAAGTCTCTCATTTCTTTTTTAAGTTAGAAATTTTTGTATCCCATTGTGGTTGTACAACATTTTTCTTGGTAAAATATCTGGTCCAATAGCTGTAATCATAGTTGTCAACTTCTTTGCTCAAGAATAAGAGATAAATTCAAAAATAAAGGAGAGACAATGGTTCAAAATTTGGGGCAATTCTACTGCATTTCACTTAGAAAGTTAATATAACAGCAGGTTTGTATCAATACATAGAGTGTCTCCTGAAGAACAAGAGGTATGAAACTCTAATAAGAAGTACGAAACTCTAATGTCTGACATTACTGAGTGTAATCCTCAGTGATTTACCAGAAAATCAAAAATTTAGTGAGGAGACAGAGCAAAAATGAAGCAAAATGAAGGGACAGCTGAGAGCTGTGTGTATAATTAATAGTGTCAGCAGTAATATAGCCATCCTAATTTTTAGAAATCTAAGTAGGCTTCCTCACTTCTTATTGCATGTTGAGCTGATTTTATCTGCATGTAACTGGAAGGTTAAATTATTATCCACAAAACCCACAGATATATGTTTCTTCATTAAATGTTTGGGTTCTTCCCACTCATACTGGTCTTCACCTTCATAGAATTACCTTTAAACTTTTGGTATTAGCTGTAGTTTTTTTTTTCCTTTTTAACCCTAAGAAATAGATGTAATACATCCTATCATATTGTTTCATAGACTTTTACAGACTGGACACTCATGCTTAGATTTATATCGTCAGTAAATGTTGTACATAATACCGTATTTAGAAGGGATGGGGAAAAGTTGCAGTATCTGTCACTGACCCTTGCGGCATGTCTATTGTAATTCCCCTTGAGGTCAGAAGCAGTTCAAACTAGCTTGATTTTTTGTGTCCTGCCAAATGGGTAAGTACTTATGTAGATCAGAGCAGAGGAGTATAGGGACTAGGGAATGAGATACGAAGCCTACAATTTATCACAGCCCTAAACAGCAATTCTTAGGTTCATAGGTGATTACTAGGCTAATGACCACTGGGGGCTTTATTAGCCTAGACATGCATTGCAAATATCTAATACGTTCTTGTACCCTTGGTAAGTGTAAGCAGGTGCTTGGGAGATGAAAATTTTACAAGCAGGGGCCTGGGAGATGAACCATTTACAGGCTGCCTGTGTCCATTAGAGACACAGGTGCCAAACCAGGAATTAATTTCTGTTTCCTACTCAATTGCCCAAATTAGACTTGAATTGGGTTAGGGAGGAACACTGCTTTACATGGATGGGGGATCCTTTTCTAGAGAAGGGGCAGGCTCTGGGATACATACCTGTCTCTCCAGCAGGCCCTATTGATATCACTATTAAAGTCTTTAGAATGGGTAATTATGGTGCTGTTTCCTTTGTGGATTTGCAGGAGGTCCATTAGAGTGGGGCTTGACAATGCCTTCAGTGCCAGGCATAGAACATCCTGGAATGTTGATCTTCATGATGATGTTGCAAGTTTCCTGTTATCAGTGTGTCCCTGCATCAGGATTGTCAAGGTCACACATGGACTACTTTGTGGAGTCAGAGAAGAGGCAGAGGGCGAGATTTACTTTTGTGTTCCACCCTTTCTTTCCTTGCTGTACTTTCCCTTTGTGTTCTACTTTCTCCCTCATCACTAAGTTTGTGCAGCCTTGAAGTTGGCATATTTAGAGACTTATCAACTAAACTGAACTTATCAAGATTCATCTCTCTCTAAATAAAACCAACTATCAGATCATAGCATTTTACAGGACCCACTTGATGACACTCAAAAACTATGTCCATCTCCTAAATACATTGGATGAACTTAATACACAACTTCAGCATCCTGGGAGACTTTAACTGTCAAAAAACGTTGAGACCTATGACTCACATGTAGTCTATACCCAAAAATTCCTCAATTTACAAATTTGTGGTCAGTCTTGATTGGGAATCTTCTCTTTTCAAAATCCCTAAATCAGTGATTGCAAAAGTCACAGTATTCAAAGACTTCAAATGTGCAGACTTCCTACAATACTATGATAAAGTCTCCAAGTTGCAGTATAACAGTAACCCCCATGACATGACTAGTAGTTATGCAAATTAATTTCATAATCACCTAGAAAACTATACATCTCAGTCATAACCCTCAACTGTATAGATTTTCGCAGAATGTCCAGATTTTTGCCTCACACATTTGGACTGTTTTCTCATAAACTTGGGGGTTTCTAGCAAATCATTAACAAATCACTGAGGTTTTAAGTCAGAAAATAATGACAGACATTTGAGTTTCAGACTTCATACCATTTATAAAATGCATGCTAATACAAAACCTGTTATTCTATCAACTTTCTAAGTTTGTAAGAGCAATATTTAAAAGGTGTCCCTATTTTTGGGCCTTTTCCCCATTACTTATGGCTTTGTCCAGATTTCTTGCTCTAAGAAGTTGAGAGGTATGATCTCAGTCCCTACCAAAATAAATAAATGGAAGGGAAGGAACAAATTAGCCTGGTGGCCCACATGTATAAATAAACTATACAATGAAAGGAAAAGCTGTTTAGGCTATATAAGAAATCAAGGTCAACACCAACAGTTTAACCAAGGCACCAAAAAATACCATCAGAAAAACAAAAGTCTTCCTATGAATTTGAGCTGGCATCACAAGCTAAGGATAATTACACATCCTTCTTTACTTGTGTCAGAAATTATGAAATAACATTCGACATTGCTCTGAGCTTATTCATAATAACTACCATTGCAGGGAGATAATTTAGCTGTGAATTTTATTATGGTTATTTTGCAGTGCTATTGATATTTTGATTTCATTTTATCATGACATCTGGGTAGAAGCAGTGTTTGGAGCTTTGGGCCTGAATACTTTTTGACTGTTCTTGATTCAGTATCAATTTATAGTGGTAACCAGAAATGTTTTAGTATAAGCAAGAAAGTTTTTGCATTGAATTTACTGATTAAAACTGCTGCTATTGCTCTAGATATTATTGGGAGAATAGTTTGGTTCGTTATGTATGTTTTGCATGCAGGGAATGTGAATGTAAAGTTTACTTTGTGTTTAACTTTCTAGTGTTGGTTTGTGCTTTTCTATCTGCCTTTTGTATCATAGGAACTGATTTGAGGTGGCATGATTAATTAAAACATATGTAGTTGTAATTTTGTTTATTTCAGTTTGACTGGATTGGAGAGTTGTAAATCTGTATGATTATAGGATAATACTAGACTAATGACCTTAAAGGCCTTTTCACACCTAACCCTGCTTCCTAGAAATTTTAGTATGGTATGGGCAGCTGCGGTGGTGCAGCGGTTAGCGTTGCCACCTCACAGCAAGAGGTTCTCCAGTTCGAGCCTCGGCTGGGGTGCCTTTGTGCATAGTCTGCATGTCCTCCCTGTGGTTGCATGGGTTTCCTCCAGGTGCTCTGGTTTCCTGCCACATCTCAAAGACATGCTGTAGGTGGATTGGACACTCTAAATTGGCCCTAGGCATGAGTGCATGCATGTGTGTGCCTTCTGTGGAAGGTTGGGTGGTGGGCTGGCAACTCAACACTGTAAAACTCCACTGCCAATCATGAGCGGACAAGGTGATCTGCTATGGTGACCCCTAAATGGGAAAAGCCGAAAAAAGAAAATTGGTCCCATTAGATATGTATAGGAGGGGGGGATATATAAATTTGGGCATGAGTGAGTAAGCATTTAGAAGCTTCCTCTCTGTAAAAGAGACATAGGTATCAGACCAGAGGTAAAGTTGTGAATCCCCATTTGCTGATCTAAATTTAATTTGAATAAGTGCAGGGCAGAACTTTGCTTTATGTGGATGGGAAGTCTATTCCAGAGAAAGGGCAGCCTCTGAGACACATACCTATTACTCCAGCATGTCCTGTTTAAGTTGCTGGTTAGGTTTAGGCAAAGGATTGAGTGTTTCTGGTGCAATTTGTTTTGTGGATGTACAACAGGTCCATTAACGCTAAATTAGTGGATGCTTTGTTGGCAAGGAATAGGTCAACTCTTAGCAGCTGGTGTGAGGCAGTTTAAGGACAATGCTTTGAGGTGGTCCAATTAGGACTTGTTTTCTATACCATGTATTCTTTTTGTGAGGTACCTCTGTGGTCACTCCATTTGTTGCATATGCTCAGTCAGGTACACATTAAAGGGTGCATTGCACTCAGATGATTGGTCTAATGCAGGCAGGATATAGTGGAACAATGACATCTTTGGATCTGGATGCTATACCATTGCTTATAAGTTGTGCAGCATGAAATAATTTTCTTACTAATGCAGGCATTTGATTGTCAAAGGGCAATTCACTGTCTACATGTGTTCCTGAATCATAGGGGTGTATTATTGATAGAGTAATTTGCAGAGGTGGCCATCTTACCTAAGGATACTAGTTATACACTTCTTAGTACTGAGTTTATGACCAGTTTAAGTGCAACCTAGACCAGTAGATGAGGAACAGGAAATTCATACTGGGCTTGGTACCCTTGTTCCTTAAGGACAGAGGTAGCTTATAAATGCCTGACCCACAATATCCTATTAGGATACAGGACATCATTATTCTTTTAGAAAAACTTGGCTAGGCTTAGAAAGGTCCATGTGTTATTAAGCCTAGTAAAAATTTATGGATCTATGATTCTGGCACAGGTTAGTCTGTGTCAGGCCATCTTGGAGAATGTTTTGTGTCTCAGGAGGATTCTTGCAATCGTTTGTGAATTTGGTCAGCAAGAGGCTTTTGAAGTTGGTCTTGACTTCAGAGAGGTAGATACCAAACAGGACTGGCCCTTCACTGAGACTTGAGGGACTTTGCTCGTGATTGTCCTTTTCATGGAGAGAGACTCCCTTAATGTCTTGAGTCCTATCTGAGAGCCAGTTGGATATTTAGCAGGTGACATAGGGGTTTATACCTAATTTAGTGAGCTTGTATACAATGCCTGAGTGGGGAACTATGTAAAAATCCCTTGACCAGGTTGAGATATGTAGTATGCACCATTTTTCCCTCATCCATGGGTTTGACCTTGTTGAAGAAATCCACTAGGATGAGTAGGCATGACCTTCCCTTGATGAAACCAAACTGTTGGATCCAGAATTTGAAGGTTTCCTATGTTATTTATCATGTCCATGATAATTCTTACCATAACCTTGCATATGAGACTAGTCAGACTTATGGGTCTGTAGTTTCTTGGGTCCATAGATTGCCTGCTGTTTTGTGTGGGATAACAGTTGCAGTCCTGAATTTTCCTGGCATGAAGCCTGCATCAAGGCTACGACTGAATAGTACGTCTACAGGCCCTGAAAGGTCATGTTTCATGCTATTAAGTCTGCATCCTGAGATATTATCGGGTCTCATCAATACAGCATTTTTTTGCTTTGGAGAGTGCATTGAGGATCTTTTCCCCGGTGATTGTTAGGGGAAGGGGTATGCTTGGAGGTATTTCTAGATGGTTGTTCAGGGGAGAAAGATGAGTATTGCATGCCTTAACCTGGCCAAGGCTTTTGACACAATTCCCCACTCAGGCATAGTAGAAAAGCTAAATAAAGTGGGAATAAACTCCTTTGTCATCCACTGGATTGGCAACTGATTCACAGATAAGATGAAGGAAATCAAAATAAGGGAAACTACCTCCATAAAGAGACCAGTCACCAGTGGAGTCTCCCAGGGTTCTGTGCTGGGACCTCTTTTGTTTGGCATCTACTTTTCTGAAGTAAAAGCAAATGCCAAAGGGCTCTGGCTGACTAAGTTTGCAGATGACTGCAAACAAGGAAAAGTAACTGAATCCCCAAATTACTTTACCATTCTGCAGGAAAATTTGTCCCAAATAAATAACTAGTGCCAAAATCATGGGCAGAGACTAAATGTCAAAAAATGCATTATTGTATCCTTTGGGATGTCATCTATCCCACAGAGCTACCACATTAACAATACACCCCTGAGAGCTGACCTAGTTGTTTGGGATTTGGGAATTTGTGTGGACAGTGACCTAACTTTTGACCAACATGTGTCCATTGTTGTAAGAAACTTCTTCTATGTTGCACAGCTTAAAAACAGAGTGATTATTTCTAGATCTAGGAGTGTCATTGCCTTCATTTACTCAGCCCTCATTAGGCCAGTCTTTGAATATAATTCCCCCTTTGGCATGCATTTGTCCAGATACATGTAACTGTTGGAACACCCACAGAGATACCTTACTAAAAGGATACAAGGCCTAAACAGCAGTCTTACATGGACTGACTCAAAGCCCTGTTACTATACTCAGTATAGTACAGACTGCTAAGAGATGACCTGTGTCTGACATACAAGGCATCCTCTGACTGACTACTGATGGATTTACTGCACATCAGCAAGTCAAATGACATCAGAAATACTTGGTCTAGGGATTTAAAATTCTTCTGCAACATCAACAGAATGATATGGAGGGAAAGGTATACCTTACAGAGGATAACACAACTCTTGAACAGACTACCCATCCACATAAAACAAAGCTCATTCCTGTCCATATTCAGGGGTAGTTTGGATCTATGGATGGGAAACAGAAAATTTACCCCAGGACTACCCCTGTACAACCAATGGACAGGTGCAGTTATTCTCATTAGGGGTAATATATAATTATCGACCATGGGATGGATAAGGCCATTCTCTAACCAAATGGGATAGGTTATTCAAACCACAGAAAGCGAAACTGGCTAGGTTTAAAATAGTCCTCAAGTGCAGCTAGCCCAGTAATTACCTATGAACCTATGAGTAAAAATGAATCTGAACATATCAGAGAGTAGGTTTGCTAAGTCCCTTAGGCTCAGTATAGGTGGTTCTATTTAGAATTAATTCAGCACATTACTGTGTACTGGCTATGAGGTTTTGGACATAGCTGATCAATATCTTGTGGTTGTCCTTATCCTAGAAGGCTACTTTCACCTCACATTTAGCTTTGGTTGACTTAATTAGTCCCCTTAGTTGTTTATTTAGTTTGAGAGAGTTCTTACCTTACTGGACTTTCATTTCTTAGTTTTGTCCAGGATTTTTTCCTTTTATTATATAATTTATTGATGGTGTGATTCCATCAGGGTGGGTTGGTTTTTTTTTACTTTGTTGTGAATTTATTTTGGGTAGGTTCTGCAGCCTCTATACAACTGTAAACATGATTGTAGAGGGTGCTTGTATATTATTCGGTGGAGGCAGAGGTGTTCCATGGTTACCTGGTGTCCCAAGTTTTATTTTTATTTTATGGTCTGACCTGACTAGTGAGGACAATTCAGTTGGGGGTGCCATGTTTCCCCACATTGTTAAAGACTAGGTCCAGGATGATAGCACACCTAGTGGGCATAAAGACTATCTGGTTTAGGAGATTTGTCTTTTAAAGGTCCAGGAATCTCAGTACCTGCATATTAGGGGTTGTATAGATGGATAGATATACACACACACACACACACACATACACACACACACACACACACACACACACACACACACACACACACACACACACACACACACACACACACACACACACACACACACACACACACACACACACGCGCGCGCGCACACAGACACACACACACACACACACACACACACACACACACACACACACACACACACACACACACACACACACACCCCAGTGAGAATAGAGGAAGAGCAACTACACATTTTATTTCTTTCTTTCGATTTACTTGCATTTTAACTATTTTGGCAAGTAAATGGGCTGGTCCCCAGAACATTTTTGCTCATGAGCAGGGCACACTAAGGAGCTCATACAAAATTAAGTGCAGGAACTGATAGTACCACAAAAGTTTGCTCTAGTTATCTGACTCTATTGAAACATATGAGAAGTAGCTAGGGTTGCCCATTTTCTCTCTCTCCAGTTGGCCAGCATTCCTTTGTATGGACTGTGCTAATCCCTAAACTAGAATATGGTCTTCCATTTCTCATCTTATATTCAACCTTGGACACCATGGCCCAAAACAAAATATATTGGTTTGTGCTGCTTGCTGACTCCTAAATGCATCACTGCAGCATGTTAGCAGGCTTTAGTTGGCTGCGTGTCAGCCTTGGAGCTACCCTGCTCACTATTACTCAAAGTTCTGAAACAGAGCCACTGGCAGAAAAATAGCTAAGCATTAAACCAGTTAGCTACACACTCATATTTATATTATTTTTAGCTGGGATAGAATTACCAGATAGTTTGTGATTCAATATTATAAGCCTTCAGTGGTTTATGCTTTTAGTATTTTTTAGCTATTTTCAGGTTTGATATTTTGAGTTTTAAATATTTATGGCCTTCTTGGCCTGAATATAACCATAAAGACTTAAGAAAAAACAAACAAAAAAAAACAAAAAAAAAAACAAAGTTACAGGCATTCAGAATTCATGCAGTTGAAACATTTGGTGTCCTTAAGGAGTCATTTACATATGTCCCATCGGCCTACACTGCAGTAAGTTTAAGGTATCTCACAGTGATAACTTTAGCTTGGCTGGGTTTTTCTTGCAGTGTTCAAATATTTCATGACATAATCATTATACATATAAGCTATATCATTTCTTCAATGCAAACTACATCAAGAATTGATATACTGAAACATAGTGAACCCATCAAAAAACATCAAACACAGTTAAATGCCAAAAAGTATTTTTGCATTTGAGGGTGAAAGCACATTCTTCATGCATTCCCATATTAAATACATGTCATCAATAATTATTTGTATTAATTTATTTCACATTTGTTTACTGGGATGGTCCAATTGGGACATAGCCCATTTTCAGCAGAGGCCTGGGGAGAAAAGCTCCAGCTTAAGTTGAGATACAAAGTTATCACATCATAATAGAAATTACAGACAAAAAAATGAGTGTTAACACATTTACAGGATAACAATTTAAAAACAAAAATATATACACAGTATCAAATAGAACTAGACTTTAAACACTTGAATATAGACACATATATGGCTGAACTTATATATGTGGAGGGACATAACATTATATAGGAAATTAAGTAGGGAGAATCACTTAGGCAAAGTAGTGCATAGTTAGTAATACTTCCGTGGTGAGAGTTGCAGCTAGAAATGTACCTACTTATAGAGAAGTTGTGTTGTTAGAAGGGATATGTTAACAGAGTTAGTACATACAGCCAAATTGTTTAAGTAGTGCTAAATTAATAATTAACTTGGAGTGTTACATGTGCAAAGCCATGTTTCAAATAAGTGTCTTTTGAGAGATATTTTGAAATGCTTAAGATTACTTATGAATCTAATACTATGTGGAAGGGTATTCCAATTTTTGGCAACAAAGTTAGAGTAAAGAGAGTTGCCTGCTGTATTAGATACTTTGGTTACTTGGAGTAACTCTTTGCTGGATGATCAAAGATTATGAACATTAGTATAGGGTTGTAGAAGATTTTTTTATAGAAGGTACATTGTCAGGATTGTGTATTATTTTGTGAGTCATTATTAATTGGTTAAAGTTCATAACATGAGATAGTTCCATCCAAGAAAGATTTTTGAGGCATTGACAGTGATGGGTTGAATGTGCAGAATCTGTTGCAAATTTGGCAATTTTATTATAACATGATTCTAATTTATTTAGTTCTGACTTTTTGAGGTTGGTAAATATGGGGGATGCATATAAGACAGAGGAGAAAAGGTGGGTTCTAGCTATGGCTATTCTTGCAGCATCTGTTAAGAATTTGTTGTTTCTAAACACTGTTCCCTTTTCTTGTGAACCTTTTTGATTGTGTTAGAAATGTGTATGTCAGATTTTAATATGTTGTCAATTATGATGTCTAATAGTTTTGTTTTGAAATCTGGGAAAATCCTAATATTATTACTGGCAGTGATATAAAAGTTAGCTAGGGAGGTTAGTAGGTTTAGATGGATGAAAGATCAGAAGTTTAGTTTTATTAGGGTTGAAAATGAGTTGGGAGTTTGCTAGTCACGTTTCAATATCAGAGAAGGCTTTTTGTGTGACTGTAAGAAGTTGAGTTATTGTGGATGCTGCACATATGAGGGTTGACTCATCTGCATACTGTATGATAGATGTAAGAGAGGAGGCATTATTAAGATCATTTATGAATATGCTCAAGAGGAGGGGCCCTAGGATTGAACCCTGAGGGACTCCAAGTGTAACAGGAAGGAGTGGGGATAGATCTTGCTTCCATTTCACAGCTTAATGGCGGCTAGATAGATAACTTTGAAAACAGTTAACAGCATCAGGGTTGATATTAAGATTATGCAGAGTGGACAGTAATTTAGGATGGGAAACTGTATCGAATGCTTTGGACATGTCCAAAAAGACTGAAGACACTATTTTGCCATTATGTTAATGACCACTAAGTAACTCAAAAATAAATTATTTATGACTTTGAGTCAGGACTAAATTGCCAAAGGTAGGAGTGACGTCCACCCCCATTTCCACCCCACTGACTCATTCATGTAGCACTGAAGCAAATGTAAGTTACTCAGAATTAAATTTAATAATTCATATATGGTATCAATTGACAAAATGCTGAATGATTACATTTTGTACAACAGCTAACTATGTTCAGACCTGTTGTTTTGCTGTTCATTTTCTGGTGTATTACATGTCAATTGAGTGTGCAGTGATTTAAATTTGAAGACTTGCTAAGTTTATACATTTAACTTTTGATGTAACTTGATGTAGTATTTTACCTTCTTTAATGATCAAATTATAACCTAGCAAAGAAACTTTGGAAGGACTGACAAAGTCAGGTATTTCACCTGTAGATAGAGAGTAGAAAAGATAGTGAAAGGAAGAGACTGAAATGACAGATGAATGTGAGGTACAAAGTGGAAAGATTCTATGAATTTTAAAGAATTTACAGAAAAGAAATATAGATTGTTTGCCATGTCAGAGAAACACAAAGCAAATTAACTTTGTTCACATATGGACGCCTGTGCAGTGAAAAGAACCATGGATTGTCTGGTATATTTACTTTTATTAACTAGTGTTTAACAGAGTACTAGTTAATAGTTGTTGATTATGCAAGAATCCAGTGTTTGAACTAATACAGTCCACCTTGCGACATGGAGTATACCTCCACATTTTGATAATGACATATAAAGGGTCATATTTTAACAGTTATCAGATGAAGAGTTTTGCAGTTGTCAAGAAAATCCACGAAGAAGTTAACTTCAGTTTGCCACAGGCTAACGAGATAGTGGAACGGATAATGTAAAATATTACCAACCTTTTAAGAATTATCAAGTCCAATGAGGATTTAGTCGAAATAATAAAGCAAAATGCTAGGAGTCTAGAGGGCATACAGTCACCTTACTGTTTTCTTTTGTCTTTTTTTAAGGAGCTTTATTTCCAAACATAATAATTGCCATTTTAACTAGCATGGTTTTATAGCAAATAACCCACTTTTCACTTTCAATAAGTTGTCATCAGTAGTGCAAATATATCTTAACTGACATTCTATAAGTGTTTTAATATTTTGTTTTGCAGAATATCTATGACTCTTCTTACTAATTTGGGTTGGTTTCCCCTCCTTCTCCCCAAATTTCATCCTATAATGCACATTTCTTCTGTATACATTTATTTAATCCCACCACAGGATTTGTATTTTCTTTAATTCACGCAAAGTTGTAACACAGTCTGTAATTCATGGAATTTTGTAAGTTTTTCATAATCTTATAATCACTTTTTTAGATATCAATAAAGTCAAATTGATGAGTCTTAATGTACCTAGACAGCTTTCCTTCCCCCACACCATTATCTTACTTAATAAAGATTGTAAATCTATTTTAAATTCCTATAATTTCATGTATGCCCAAAAATATTTTCCCAATCTCCCACAGTCGTTCATTATATCTCTAACATCCCATTTCTTTTTCCTTGACATCCGTATCTCCAGATATCTCATGCTGAAATCCCCATAAATTTGGATATTTATGAATTAACTCCATGGAAGGTGCATCATTTATTGGAATGGTGTTGCTTTTCCTCATTCAGTTTATGCCCAGAAATCTCAGGAAATTCTCATGAATATCATAAAAAGCTTTGAAAGACTCTCTTCTGGATTAGTTAGATATAATATCATGTAATCTCCAAAGAGTGCCATTTCTTCTTGAATGTTACATTCAAAGCCCTGCATATTACTAAGCCTTATCTTCTGAGCTAGGGGTTGCAAATAGTATACTGTTGGACCTACATCAGGCAGTCTGCTGTTTAAACATAACCTCAGAAACAAGCTACCTTGTGTAACAATACTCAAGAAAAGAACAGATGGAAGAGACCAGGACAAGAGTACAGAGACAGAAGAGCAACATAAGAAGACATGCTGTTGATGGAAGAATGGTGAATTTGTTCTTTTGTCATGCAATGTATTATTTTTGCTTTCAGTTATAAGCCATTTGATAGGTATACATGTAGTTGTCAATGGAAATCATTTTCTTTTGAGAGTTTTTTCCTTTGCAGGTGTGGCAGACTAACTTTTTCATGGGTGTGTATTTAGGTGTGACAGAAGTTATGTATATATATATATATATATATATATATATATATATATATATATATATATATATGTATATATTCTTGTAGTGTGTGTGTGTGTGTATATATATATATATATATATATATATAAAATAAGTATTTTTGAATGAATTTGAATATGATTATATAGTTCTGTCAATGGCAGTTTCATCAAAATAAATGTTACTGTAGCAGGTTCACTGAATAAAAATTTAACAAGATTTTTTTTCACCTATGTTTGCCAAGAATGTTCATTCTGTGTCTTTTTAGTAGTTGCCAGGTTAGTCTGAATGATTTTCTATTTTTATGTTTCAAGCAGGAGACAGGAAGCAAGGCAACATTTTTTATTTAGATTCTTTCCATTTCTCCAAGGGTATGTGAATCTGCAGTCAGTATGCGTAAATGAAAAAGAATAGGAGATGTAGGTGGTGAACCCACTACGAAAAATCTATATATATATTTATGTTTTTGAATTTTGTGTAAGTGAACTTTACTAATTTGTAGTGTTTTAACCACTTTGGATTTTGATGGCTTATACATTATTCTTGCAATATGAATCCAATCTTAATACATTTCAGTAGTGGGAAATTAATCTGACTCCCACATGAAACTAAGTGATGGAATGTAATAAGGTGCCGACCTATGTCTCCACTACTGGGAAGTCAGTTTCTTTAAAATATTTGATTTCAACAGCCTGGGAACATTTTCAGAAATGTCTTAGAAAGCTATCCGATAACCTAAATTATTGACTAGAACTTTCCAGGCATAATAAATCCAGTGGTTAAACCCATTTGTAGTTGCTAAATAAGAGAAGATGTCCATAAGAATGCATTGGTGTTGGACATATTACCCAGAGTGCATCCACAAGATGGCCATTTGTCAGAAGTAAATCAGGAAGAAAATCCTGAAAGTGAAGGTTCATGAATTATCTGTGAATGGAATTAAGAGATTTTCATACATTGAACAATGATGATTGTCTTCTCCATAGGAATATGACATACTGTTCAAAAATGAATATTTATAATGCTTCATTTAGGCAATGGATCTCAAGATGGCTTTATTTTATCACACATTTGTGAGTACTGCAATGTTTCTCATCTAGTAAATCAGACTCTCTTTAGCACTGTCCCACCTATTGTCTTTATTTGTATGTCAATAAAAAGTTATATACGTCTCTGCAACATAATTTACTGCTTTTGTGATTGTATTTGCATTAATTGAATTTCAGTAATTTGTGCCACCTTTAAGTTCACAGACATAAATTATAGTCTCTGTCTTCATTCAGAAGGGAGCTTGGTGTTCAGAGATGATCTTATCTTTCTAAGACTGAGGGGGAGCATACATAGGTATTAGGCAGAAGGATAAAACAGAAGCAGGACTTTATTAAGTAACAAATAATGGGGAATCAGACAAAGGCCTGGTAGAATTCCAAAGCAATGCAAGAAGTTTAGCTATGAAAGTGCAGGCAGTGATTCAGGAGGGGAGTCTGGGCATAAACATAGGTCACAGGGTGGTACATGGATGTGCCTTGACATGAGTCTGGACACAAACGTAGGTCAGAGGGTGGTATGCGGATGTGCCTTGTCATGAGTCTGGACACAAACATAGTTGAGAGGGTGGTACATGGATGTGCCTTGACATGAGTCTGGACACAAACACAGGTGGTGGTATGTGGATTTGCCTTGACATGAGTCTGGACACAAACATAGATCAGAGGGTGGTACGTTTATGTGCCTTGACATGAGTCTGGACACAAACATAGTTGAGAGGGTGGTACATGGATGTGCCTTGACATGAGTCTGGACACAAACACAGGGGGTGGTATGTGGATTTGCCTTGACATGAGTCTAGATACAAACATAGATCAGAGGGTGGTACGTGGATGTGCCTTGACATGAGTGGTTTCAGAAATGACTGAGGATTCCAAGAAGGTGGAACAGTGATATTCATAAATAATGTCATAAAATGTGAGGTAGTAGGGAAAGAGAAACCCCATCCCACGAAGAGGGCAGTAGAGTGGGTTGGGTCATTCACATTCGCAGGTATGTGCCATGTGAATTAAGTTAAGGTGGGTGTGTGCTATTGCAGTGATAAATTATTCTTTCAAAGTCATCAAGGGAAGGGAATTAGAACCTAGGGTAAGAGATAAAGGAACAGACTAGCAGACATATGGTTATTCTCATAGGTTCTCTGAATCCGCCAGGAGTAGACTGAAAAATAGCAAGTTCCAGGGAAGATAGAAAATGGGAGATGACTGAGATTTTGGTCCATGAGAGGGTGAGATAGCTGGTGTAGGGACATTAACAAAAGAAAATAGGACTTTAGATGTCTGATGTGGTCCTAAATAAAGGGGAGAGGGTCAAAGATGTGCAGGTGATTGCATCAACAGTGCTCATACACCATGGTGTGGTTTACAGTAGAGACAAGGGTAAGTATGCAGAGAACAAACAGATGTTGGGTGTTGGTTTCTAAGAAATTGAAATTTGCTGAGCTGGGGAAAGGGATAAAGACAATCAAGAGCACCGATGGTAATCTGAGGGTCTGAGCAAACTATGGAAATGGGTCAATAATGGTGTTCTCAGCATCTCAGGGCTACACACAATCTGGCTGTAAAGGAATGGGAGGCTAGTGGCTACATCAAAAGATGGGGCATACAAGAAGTAGAAAGAAGGGCAATGATTGGCGAATGCATGGTATAAGGAGGCAAGCAGAAAAAACACAAATGAAGTGATGACAACCAAGACACAAGTCAAAAGGAGCTGGGCAATGCACCCAGGAAGAGGACAAATACTTTTTAGATCATAGGCAGAAAGGAAGACGGGAGGGGCTAGATCTAGTTAGACTGGACAAAGGGAGTAGGGAGCTCATGGATGCAGGGAAAAAGCAAAAAGACTAAGTATGTTGCCTCATACTTTACAAAAGAAAGGCAGGGATGACCAGAGCCAGATCATGGTCAAATGGGGCCCTAGACGGAGTAACAGAACAGGTCTCTTGCAGTCATTCCAGTGTGCTATTACTTGTCTCTCTCCCCAATTTCAATAAATATTGTTCAAACCTGTCAATGTACATACTGTTTTTTTTTTTTTTTTACTTTTATAACATTTACAGAAATTTGGATTTAATTTAAAAGTTTTATTTAAAATTTTATAGCACAAACACTGATGGCCATTTCCTAAACAAAACAATTTCACATTGAAAACAGACTTAGCAGGAGCAACGTTAAACTTCACTGCCTTTGAAATTCACATTAATTGAAAATGCATCTGGCCAGTCATGGATTAAGTGTTCCTTTGGACTGTTTTCAAACTATGGGCCACCTGCACACATTCTTATGAGTCTGCATAAATATATGTGTTCGTTGATTCACCTTCCTGATTGTATTATATTGCATTCCTTGTTTAATAGAGCAACAGTAAGAGTGTGCTATAAATTTGTAGTTTTGAACATTTTTTCAGTAAGCAGTAAAACAAAGTGTGTGAATGTATAATGATGAATCTGCCAATTTTAGAACATTTCAATGATAAAAGGCCACTCAAAGTGCTGTCATTAAAATCCACCAATAGCAGTCAATATACATAACCTCTGCAGAAGTAAAAGTCATCTGAATAATTCCACATTAAAGAGAACTATTACTAATGCAGAGTTTGCTCCTGGTAAACAACTTTGCATTTTCATGTTTCATCTACAAATGCAGTGCCTGCAGCCCTTGAAGAATAAATTGCCTATGTTACAGTGAAAAATTTGTGTGCTGGTGATTTCCTGACCTAGATCAACTATGCAGTAGGCAGGGGTTGGCCAACGATGACAACAGGTTCATAGTTAGTAGGCATGCAGTCCTGAAGACCATTAAGATACCTACATAGCTCATAACCAATCAGGGACAAATGTCAAGAGAATCAGGGACAAATCCAGAGAAAATCAGGGACACTTTTAAAATATTAGTACTATTAACTTGAGACATTGACAGAATAAGAATAGGTGAATTAATTTACATCTTCTGAAGTTAAAGAAGTCTACAACCCTTAAGTATTGTCACTATTTGCTAAGTTTAATTCACCATCCACGAAAAGTAATTTGTTTTAGGAGGGATCAAAAGGGACAGAGCTAAAATTTTAGTCAAAATCAGGGGCGTCCCTGAAAATCAGGGACAGCTGAGAGGTATGGGTGCCTATCACTAATTCCCCATATGCTCCAAAGCACTGTCTGGTTAAGTGACTTGCTCAGTGTTACACAATAAATAAATGAAGGTAGAAAGATCCAAACCCTGCATCCTTACCATAAGAAGCAGCTGATTTAATAAGTCAAAGCTTTATTCCTCTGAGACAACTACAACAGTAACAATGCTAAAACCGTTTACAATCCAGTCAACCCCTTTGCAGTTGCTGGAGGTTGTAAAGAATGTACTGCAAAATATATTACTAAAATGCAATGTATTTAGATTATATTATACAATCCACGCCTTTTAATGAATTAATTCATTTTTTAGTCCAATGAATAAAGCAAAACATTTAAAGACAATATAAATGTTACAGCAGCTTTTGTTCAGCAACTCACAAACCATACAAAATGTCAGAAATATTAATGTATACAGCATGATATTTTCTCGGGGGACTTACATGCTTGCTTGTCTGTCATCAAGACAGACAGAGAACTCGGACATCATTCAGTACAGGCCTGACCTACTTGAATGGCTAAAATGCTGCATTGTTGCAGAATACACTTCCAGAGTCAACAAAGCCAGATCATGGACAAACGGGGGCTCTGTGCATGGTAGTGAATCAGGCTCCTGCCAGCCATACCAGTATCCCATTACTTGACTAGCTTTCCCCAGTTCCCATAAACACTTCAAACCTATCAGTTTACACACTATTTTCTTCTTCACTTTTATAATTATCACAGAGATTTGAATTTCATTTAAAACTTTAATTTAAAAATTTACATAAAAAAACGGATGACTATTTTCTAAACAAAACAAAATAAAACAAAAAAAAAACAGTCAGCATACAAAACAGTAAACATCTTTTACCTTGACACTCACATTTAGTGAAATCGCTTCTGGCAACCCATTAAACTGCAAATTGAAGTGCTGGGATACATACTCAAATAAAACAGTACGGTACTAATTGGTGTCTATGTGAAGGTTGCAGGAATTCAAAAGACAAATGAGTAATGCATTTGCTAACAGGCTGGGGCCACCCCACTGGACACAAGTGCATTTTCAGGAGCAGCCCTGGAGTACTGTCTGGTGAAGTAATTTGGTAGTCACAGGGAAGATGAAGGTTGAGGGAAGAAAACCATGTACTGGTGGAAGCATCTCTTTAACATTTCAGAGCCTTACTTATCTGCACTGACTGCTATTCAAACTTTTGAAACTCAAACACACTGCACTTCATACCTGTGTGCCTGCAAAAAACAAGCTAAATTAAAAATGTATTCTTAGTTATAATTTTAACATTAAACTTATAGACTTCACACTGACCAGTTTATTCACAGCTAAATAATAAACTTACTATTAACATTAAACAGAACAAAGAAGCTATGGATCACATCCAAAGAACGTGGCTTATATGATAATGCTCCTATTTACTATAATCAATTTCCTTAAATCCGTTACTCTGATTCATAGATGGCTACTGGGCTTGCAGTCTAGAGGACCACTGAGGAGCCTAGCTTTTTATTTAAAGTGCTGATGCTACGTTTTGTGATAGGAAGGAGTTTTTATTTTTTAAAGTGATAATGTTGTGGAGGAGTGTTTAGATGGATTTATTTATTTTTTTAAGTCAGGCAGGCCCCCTTGCCAGCACAGGGCTTTAGGCAGCTGCCAAGCTCACCTTGTGCTGGATCTGACTCTGGGAATGACTTCTTCTTGTGATGGAGAACAGAGAAGGGAGTTAAGTGGAAAAGCTGCAGGTTAAAGAGGAAAGCAATGGAGAGAAACTGGCTTTCCTAAGGAAGAATAAGAATAAGGGATCAGATGGGATGATTTCCACAGTCCTCAGGAATCTGGCTAGCATGCTAGAAGATTCCATGACAGAGATCTTCATCAAGTCATGGAGGGGGTCAGTGCAAAGCGTCCAACTGGAAGATGGCAAAAGTATAAAAGGAAGAAGTAGGAAATATTCAAGGAATTACACTCCTGCTAGTCTAACAGTGGCAGGAAATGTGGTTGAGAGGATCCTGAAGGAAAGGCTGCCTGTTTTTCTATGTAGGATAGTTTTCTGAACAACAATCATTATGAGATCATTCCTGATGGAGCTGCCAGTTGATGCTGATACCATTTTATAACTGAGATAAGGAATACCTTGACAGGTGATTGCCAAAAAGTGTGGCCTACTTAGGCTTTCACATGGACCTCTACCGGCATCCACTAGCAAAGATGCAGGAGGATGCAGATGTTCTGGAACAGGGTTGCTGCACTTTAAATGGTAGGAAACAGAAGGTTGTGGTGAGAAGGATATTAGGAATAAATGAAAATGGCTTGGAGTACTGCATGGAATAGTTCTGGGTTAGGTATTCATAAGGGTATTTGATTAATGCATATCTAATGGAATACGATCAACTTTATGGATGATTCATATACATGTGCAGCAGAGAAGAATGGTGAATAGACTAAGGAAGGATATAGAAAGGCTGATCAAATGGGAAGAAGGTAACAATTGAGGTTCAGTGAGGAAAATGTACTGTACTGCATTTGGGCCAGAACATCTCTGCTGTGAAATCTGCTAGGAGAAGGAAATGGATAACATGAAAGTTATGTAGGGGTGTTGATACTTTGGGGAGACAAATTATCACATTAATAACAATGTCCTACTCACGCAATCAGTCGTGAGGGATTTGGGCACTCAGGTTGATAGCAACCTGACTGTTGACCACCATGTTGCTTCCATTGCATGAAAAGCCTTCGAAATGGCTCACCTCATAAGTAAGGGTATCTCATCCAGGGACAAGGAGGTCATAACATCCCTGTATTCTTTCCTTATAAGGCCTATTATTGAGTACAATGCCCCCTTCAGCATGTACTTCTCAAAGCACATACAGCAGCTGGAGAGACCACAGTGATTCCTCACCAGGAGAATCCAGGGCCTTAAACATCTACCATACACAGATAGGCTACAAGCTCTATCCCTCTACTCAGTTTCATACAGACTCCTCAGAGGTGACCTCTGTCTGGCATACAAGGCGATCATGGACCCCACCTTGATGGGACTGCTGCATATCTGCAAGTCAAGCTCCACTCGAGTAACTCGCATGTGCAGCCTCAGCCTGGTCTGTGACATCAACAGGACCTGTTGGTGGGACAGATTTGTGTCCCAGAGACTCCCCCATCTATGGAATAGACTCCCTCTCTACATCAAGCAGAATACCTCTTACCCTGTTTTAAGCACAACCTGGATAACTGGATGTGAAACAGAAAATATACCCCTGGGATTCCACCCATGTCCCTGCTGGACAGGGGCATCGGGTGCTGACTTGTCTAAACATGGGATAAACCCTTGGCTAGGCTTATAAGAGCCTCAGGACCAATAGCCTAGTAACCTCCGATGATCCTATGATAGCACCTGATCTGAACCACTAAAGCAGAATTAAATGGCAGTGACAGTGACAGCAGAAAACAGGATGCTGGGAAAAACATTCAGCTAGTCAGGTGGATAAACTGTAGAAATAGTGGAAATACTTCCACTCTACAGGGCAACAATCAGGCAACACTTTAAGTTCTATGTGCAGTTTTGAAGGCATATAAAGAGTGGAATGTCAGACTGCTGGAACGAGTCCATAGGAAAGACACCAGCAGGATTTGCAGCATAGAAAGGACAGGATATGAAAACAGAATAAAATAGCTGGAGATGTTCTTACGAGTGAAAATGTACTTGTAAAGACCAGTAACATGCTGAGTGTATACCTATATGCTTGCTTTAGTAGATGCTGAGGTCATCAGCTGACTGTACATGGTGGTGATGTGTCTGCATTGGGGGTGCTGTGTTCATTTCTACCATGAATACTAAGGAAGAAAGACAAAACTAAAAAAATTCAGTGTGGTTTTACCAAAATGGTGAGAGGAATGGATAGGCTGGCTGTAAGGAGAGATAATTAAACACCTGTCATCTGCACAGTGGGGGTAGGGGAGAGACAGGAAAGGTGGAGGGATATGATTTGAACAGTGCACATTGTCAAGAGACAAGTGGAAATGATTAAGATAAAACAAGGGAAGAGCAATCCAGGTTAATGAATTCATCAGATCCTTAACCCCCCCCTCCTACTCCATGAAGCATTGTCTTCCTCAGGTACCAAAAAATTACAACAGATTTTGAGACACTCTCCTTTGGCTTCAGAAATGCTAACAGCAGCAACAAACCCTCTTTACTGGTAGTGGTAGCTATTTCCCATTCAGAGACAACCTCACACCTCTCAACCTCTTAACACAAGATCTCTGGACAAAGCCTGACATAATGGGGGGAACAAAGGCTCAAAAATAAGTACAAATTTTAAATATTACTCTTATAAACTTAGAAAATTGTAAGAGTAACAGGATTTGTATTAGCATGCATTTTTGTGAAGGATATGAAATCTGAAACTCAAATGCATGTCATTATTTAGTGACTTCAATCTACAGATCATCCCAGTGATTTGCCAGAAAATGACAAATATTATGAGGAACAATTTTATTTATTTTATTTATATATTTTTATTTTATTTTACATTTGTTGACTGGGTTAATCTGACTGAGCTGTGAGGCCCATTTTCAGCAGAGACCCTGGGAGAAAGGCTCCACATTAGAATACAGTATTCAATAAACAGAGACAAATTTGCCCAAATAAGCAATAATTAAATATACAATATATACATACCAGGTGAGTATAGTTTTACATAATAATTTGGCAAGGTGGTTGAGAGAAGAGCAGATATAATACCAAAGTATAAAACAACAATATATTAATGCAATTTGCAATGAAATAAAAAGAGTCTGTTAACATTTGGGCAAATCATAGATTCTGTAAAGGAGAAAAGTTAAGAAATGAGAGTATTTGAGGGGAGGGGTGAGAGGCGATTAAAGGCTATGACAGGAGTAAGAGTTATGTTAATATCTGAAGGAAGGAGGTTTTATGAGATTATGTGAAGAAGAGGGGGTATGTGAGAGGGGAGGAGGTAAAAACGTCATTAGAGGCATGGGGAAGTAGTTAAGGGGGATGAAAGCAGTGGCAGAACCACTGTGTTTTTAAGTAATCTCTGGTGGCTATTTTGAAGTGTTTAGGGTGTTTGAGGGATCTAATTTCTAACGGGGGTTTGTTCCAATTTATGGCAGAGTTATAGCTGTAAAGGTTGTGACCAGTTTTGGACTTAGGTTTATATATTTGTAACAGGTTTTGGTCAGAACTGCTGCGAGACCTAGTTGGGGAGGATTTAGTGATAATTGTTGTTAGGCTAGGGCAGAAAGATTGTTGGTAAAGAATTGAATGAGTTATCTGTAACTGAGATAGGAGAAGCTGATGGGGTAGTTCCAGCCAGTCTACATGTCTAAGAGAAAGACAGTGGTGAGACCTAAAAGTATGTTGTGCAGCGAATCTAACCACCTTGTTGTAGGTTGATTCAAGTTTAGCTATGAGTGAGGTGTTCATATTAGTAAAAATGTGACAGTTATACATTAGGCTATGAAGAAGGTAAGCATGAGAAAGACTTTTTTTAGCATTGCTAGTTAAGAACTTTTTGTTGCTGTAAAGGAGATTGAGTTTTTGATGTGTCTTTTTAATACAATTATACAGATGTAAATCAAACTTAAGTTTGTCATCAATTGTTACACCTAGCAGTTTAGTGCTAATTTCGACAGTGATCAATGTGTTATTGAGGGACAGTAGAGTAAAAGCTGATTTTAGATTAGGTTCATATGTGTGTACTAGGCTAATGGCTCTGGAGCCTTTACAAGACTAGCCCATAGGATTACCCTGGCATCGTGCCACTTGACCCTAGTTTCCAGTGCCTCTGTCGAGTAGAGCCACTGGAGTGATCCCTGGGGTGAATTTTCTATTTTTCATCCACTCATCAAGATTTCTCTTGAAGAAGGCCAGTGAAGTGCTCTGTTTGACATGTATGGGAAGTCTATTCCATAGCATGGGCAGTCTCTGGGTTATGAACCTATCCCTCCAGCACATTCTATTGATCGTGCTTATGAGGTTGAGGTCTCTGGAGTGTGTGGTGTGGAGGGATTGGGATTTCTTTATATGTAGCATTTCTAACAGAGCTGGGTCAGACATGGTTTTATAAGTCAAGCAGAGATCACCTCTAAGTAGGCGATATGAGACAGAGAAGAGTTGGAGTTTTTTGAGTCTGTCCATATAGGATAAGTGTTTAAGGCCTAGGATCCTCTTTGTGAGGTACTTTTGCAGCCTCTCCAGTTGTTGCAGGTGTCTAGTGAGGTACATGCCAAATGGGGCATTGTACTCTATGATTGGCCTAATGAGGGAAGAGTAGAGGGAGAAAATTACCTCTTTCTTCTTGGATGCAAAACCCTTAGTAATGAGATGTGCCACACAGAAGGACTTTCTGACCACAGTGGCAGCGTGGTGGTCAAAAGAGAGGTTGCTGTCAACCTGTGTTCCCAGATCTCTTATATTGCTTTCTGTGTTCAGTGGACTACCATCGATGTGGTAGTTCACGGGAACTGGGTTTTTCCCAAAGAGGATGACGACACATTTTTTGGCATTGAACTTAAGGCCATGGTTCTGACACTAGTCGTTGGTCTCAGTGAGGCCTTTCTGTAGGATGTCAACATCACTTGGGGAGTTAATAATGGCTACCAACTTGCAATCATCTGTGAACTTTGTCAGCCAGAGTCCCTTCATGTTGGATTGGACTTCTGAGAAGTATATACCAAACAGAAGAGGACCCAGGACCGATCCCTGTGGTACTCCACTCATAACTGGTCGGCAGTCTGACTTGGAGTCAGCTACTTTCACACTGTGGGTTCTATCTGTGAGCCAGTTTACAACTCACCTAGTGATACAGGGGTTGATGCCTAGCTTAGTGAGTTTTTCTATGATTTTTGAGTGGGGAATGATATCAAAGGCCTTGTCCAGATCAAGGTGGGCTGTATGAACCATCTTGCCTTCATCCACAGCTCTGGTGACTGACTGAAAGAAGTCAACCAAGTTGAGCAGGCATGATCTACCCTTCACAAAACCAAACTTAGTAAGGTTTTTGGGGAGAAAGAGTAAGAGTTTAGTTTTTTTAGGGTTGAGAATTAGAAGGTTGTCACAGAGCCAGGATTCTATGGAGTTAAAGGATGCTTGAGTAGCAGTATGGAGGTCAGAGGGGGTGTTTGAGATGAAAGTAGAGTCATCTGCATATTGTATAAGGGATGACTGGGGACAAGGGGTATGTAGAAAATTTGTGAAGATATTAAAGAGTAGTGGGCCAAGGATAGATCCTTGAGGAACTCCCATCTTCACATGAAGGGGAAGGGACAAAGATGACAGATTGCAGACGATCAGAGAGATAGCTAGAGAACTAGGTGATAGCAGATGAAGAGAAATTTAGATTTGATAGTTTAGCCAGAAGAAGAGGAAGGGTGACTGTATCAAATACATTTGAGTGTTCCAGGAATAGGCAAGAGACAAGTTTATTGTTATCACGAGCC
The DNA here is from genome assembly GCF_019279795.1 of Protopterus annectens. NCBI lineage: Eukaryota > Metazoa > Chordata > Ceratodontiformes > Protopteridae > Protopterus > Protopterus annectens. The sequence goes on from NC_056741.1 coordinate 1,948,779,121, forward strand.
AGAGAGATTGTATTTATGAAAGAGATTAGTGTAGTAGTGGTACTATGTTTAGGGCGAAAGCCATGCTGGGTAGGTGTAAGTGGATTTTCCTGAAGGAGGTATTGCATGACTTGTTTGTGTATACATTTTTCCAGTATTTTTGAAAGAGGGGACAGGATTGCAATTGGCCTGAAATTAGTGGTGTCAGTGGAGTTGCCTCCTTTATGAACAGGTAAGGTGTAGAATCTTTTCCATAAGGAGAGGACATATGATTTGGAGATGGACTGGTTTATTAAGATAGACACAAGAAAAGCAACGGGTTCAGCTGCACTCTGCAGGAAATGGGGGGGTAGATTGTCAGCAGAGGGAGAGCAGGGTTTAAGTTTGGAGAGTAAAGATTTTATATAGTTAGTAGGAACTGTTTTGAGAGTGAAAGTCTTAGAGGGGTTGGGTGAAGGAGAAGATTTGGAGGAATTGTTAAACAAAAAATATGAGGCAAAAATCTTGACAGTTGAGAGCTATGGACAGCCCTGCTGCCATGCTTTACTTCAGTAAGGTACAGCACCATAGTGAGCTGTCACTTTGGCCTACCCCAAATGTAAATGTGGCATGCTGGGGTACAGGGATATAAAGACTCATGCTTTCTTACAGAAATGCCTGCAGTAAGTGATTTGCACAGCCAAGCAATTACTAGAACCACTCAGCTGTGTAAATCAGCACTGCCAGCTATCTTAATTAGCACAGCCAAAAACTTGTTTTCACTTATTACTTTAAGTGGGTGAGATCACATTAGAGGTAAGTACTACAGAGTTTAGCAGACAGGTAGTGGTGTGTGTGTGTGTGTGTGTGTGTGTGTGTGTGTGTGTGTGTGTGTGTGTGTGTGTGTGTGTGTGTGTGTGTGTGTGTGTGTGCGCGCGTGTGTGTGTGTGTGTGTGTGTGTGTGTGTGTGTGTGTGTGTGTATTTGTGTCTGTGTCTGTGTGTCTCTGTATATATGCATGTGTCTGCATGGATGGTCTCAGTACGGGTGTTAGATAGAAGATAGGTAGGGTATGCGTGTGTATGGGTGAATGCATTTGTACTCGTTTGTGTGTGTGTGTGTGTGTATGAGTAAGAGGTGTGCTAGATGCATGTGCATGTGGGTGTGTAGAAGGCAATGTCTATAAGTGTGTGCATGTGTGTGTGTAGGGGGTTTTCATACCTCTCATCTCTCCCTAGCCTAAATAGCACTGGCAATGATACTTTGAGGGAACACTACATACTGGGGACACTTGAAACATATTACTTTAACTTAATTAAAAAAAATAATACAGCAGTGGATTTTGCAACAAGGAGCTCCATATGATGAATAAATACTATGAAACTCAAATGTTTGACATTGACTGATGGCACTTATCAATGGCAGTGAGATGGCAAATGCAAGAGGCGAAATCATGGATGTTCTGGTCAATCAAGGACAGTTGAGGGGTATGAGGATGTGTCTGTGTGTTTGTGGGGAGTGAATGAGGGGTCAGCTCTAATGCAATGCAAGGGCCTCTGGTGGTGATTACTGCAGCAAAGTGCTCAGTAGCACTTGCGGTAATCACAGAGTGCTTCACTGACATGCAAGTTATCTAATAATGAGGTCTTTCCTCATTGCAGCTAATGTGACTCTGAATCATTGGTTTCTGTGATTTCATCAAAGAGCACATTTTGCCTCAGCCTTACTTTATGTGGTTGGACCATTTTTGAATCCTGGTCTGTATTTGTTACAGAGAGGTTATATATTGTCTTTGCTTAGTATCACTTATACAGTCTGAGCAAGTGTTGCCCTTTTACATTCTACATACAAAAGTAGCAGAATCTGATTGAAATATTCTAGATTTCTGTGCAAACAATACTGCATATAACTGACTTTTTTATTATTTGTGAATTGATAACCATGTAAGTAATTTGATTTGACACTGACCTTTATCATCAATGACCAAGGCCAAAGGCACAGACTCCTAGAAGATACACAGTAAAACATAATTATGAATTTGAGGAAAACTGCTAAAAATAAAGGGTCTATATTAGAACACTGAACATTCAAAATGTCGGGTGTTCTAATATCGAACCCTAGCAATCGAAAAAAAAAAACATCGAACATTCGGAACAGCGAATTTTTTCCCAGGGAAAAAATCCGCTGTTCCAAAACACATACACACAACACAAGCACACCAAACAAACAGCAATCCACACACATACATCTAAACTCTAACACCTAACCCTACACTAAACTATACAAACACCACTAACTATCCACTTACCTTAACCCAAACACTAACCCTAAGGTCCGTCACTATTGCACAGTCACCTCACCCACGCCCTAACCCTAACTCACCTAACCCGCCCTAACCCACACGTCCACACAGTCGCACACTTACCTGACCCGCACCCTAACCCTAACTCACCTAACCCACCCTAACCCACATGTCCACACAATTGCACACTTACCTGAACCCGACCCATAACTTGCCACCAGAGCACTGAAAATACTGAAGCAATAGAAACGGACAACCAAATTCTTTCCCTAGGAAAGAGTTTGGTTTCCTGTTACTTCGATATTTTCAGGGATTGATGAAAACGGGTCGATATTAGAACATCCGACATTTCAAATGTTCGGTGTTCTAATATAGACCCAAAAATAATATGCTGTTTTTAAACTGTGGAGCTGAAAACTGACATTTGTGATCTCCTTGCCACATGGAAAGTCAAGAGAATTAACACTAAAAGCAGAACATTTAATGAATCAGTAAGCCAGAATAAAGTAACCTTCATATATATTATGAAAACAAATCAAGAAATAGACTAAGAAAACCACACATTTTAAGTAAGACACAGGTTAAGTATTGTTACATGGAAGGTGAAGGCAACTTTGTTTGGGCTCCCATAAATTTGCTCCTGGGCTAACATTCTGCACCATTCTTGAGAAAGGGATAAAGCATAAGGATGGATATTGGCAAAGAAAACATGATATTTTATCTGAACTGCCTTGTAACTCCTACAAATATAGCAGTGAGGCAGAAATCATTCAGCAGTAGTGAAAACTGGGTTAGAAGTTAAATGATATTATATGATTTCTATTCCTTGCTGTATCAGGTTATAAGTGAGAAGAACATAAATATAACATGTAGATTGAAGTGAGTAAGTTAGCGGCTTCTGAATGCACGTACGTCATGAGACTCTCTGTTACAGGAAGCTTGTCCTATGCAGTGAGTTCTGGGATGAGGTCTGCCACCATAATTTGAAGTGTGTCCTTGGCTGTCTAAAACTGATCATGCCATTGATACAGGACTACAGGCTATAAGGCTCTTTTTGAATCATTAATCTCATAGCAGGGTAAGGACAGTAGGTTAATTTCTGTAATTTGAATAATATGGTGCAAATTGTAAGGTCTTCTATGTTTGGCATAAGCAGCCACTTTTCTGTCTCCAAAGCCTTGCAGTGGTCATCCTTTCTAAAGTCCAGTAATAGGATATGCAAATTCAGCTGAAGAGGTTTTACAGGGCTTTTGCATACCCAAGAAGACCAAGCTTACAAGATGGAGACATACAAAGGCTATAGTATTAGTAGCACAAAATATGTTGTTTATAGAGATGCCTCTACAGCAAAGACTCACCTGCCTTTTGATTTTGTTGGAAATAGCCTGAAGGTGAGCCTGGAATGTAAGGGACAGTTCAAGCCATGAATTATGATATTTAACACTTGTTACTCTTTGAATAGATTGACTGATACTCTTCTCCAGTGGTACTTTGTATGTTCTTTCGGTGGCTCTACATTACATTTTTTTATTTTCTTAACTTTGCTGCATCCTTAATGATGTTGGCACCATCAGAAGGAGAGGACCTAGTTGTCTTCTTGAAGAACAATTTAATGATATTGAGAACTGAAACTTTTCCAGAGCTTAAGGTTATCTTCATACAGAGGTATATCCATATGAGGTAGCTCCATATAGAATCAGTTAATAAAGTTGTTGCACAGCGGAAGGGGGGGCAATGACCCCATGGAGATACAGACCAGTTTCACTTATGTCACCAGTTCACTTTTAAGTAAATATTAATTTAGTGAGCCCATGCCATTGGGCAGGCATGAATCTATAACTATTTTAATTTACCCCATTTACGTGGAACCTCAGAACAAATTACATTACTTTAAGGGGTATAAAGAGTAAAGCAACTTGCATGGGCAGTGTGGGAGGCTTACCTCACTTTACTTGGGAATGTCACTTCACTTTGTGCTGTAGATTCAAACTGATTAGGGGGAACAGGCCCATTCAGCTGGTGTTTGGTGAAAAATAAATTGTTGGTGTGTGCTGTCATCAACAGAGAAGCCATCTAAGAACACCTCATCCACTTTGAGTCTATAAATTTTCTTCATTTAAGTTTTGGAGCTAGTAAACTATGTGTGTCATTCATTACTAAATCTTATGGCTTCTAACCTTCCTAGATGACAGTATTGACTGACAATGCTGTAGCCTTTAAGCTACTTACATGCTACCAAATAAGTTTAAAATGTCAATACAATCTGGCACATTGTAGGTACCTCAGTCTGATGTAAATAACTCTTATTATCCAATTGCCCTCCTGCCATGTGGCTTTATGTATTTACCATGATTAAACCAGAAAATACTGCAGTGCCATAGACAAAAATATGCTAATAATTCCAATTATTACAGAAAAAATTTAAAATGTAGCAAACCTTTGTTTAATAACTGCAAACCAGTATTCAGAGATATGATACACGCACCCACACATATACAGTATATATATATATATATATATATATATATATATATATATATATATATATATATATTTTTTTTTTTTTTTTTTGTAACAGGCCTAATAGGCCTTGTGTCTGCCTCTGATATGTTCTGGACTATGAGAAATTCAAATGTTTGTAATCTATCACAAACCCCTCTTCTCAAACTACTTTATCTGACTGCATAACATTATGCTAGATTATTTATATGCATGCTCTTTTTCTTTTTCTTAATTTCTTTTTTAATTTGCTTTTAAAACAATAGATACATCAATTATAAAACAAACAACTATTTATTTACACAGGTTCACAGCTGATCAGTACACCAACGTTATACATATCAAAAGCAATTAATATTTTTCAAGCAAGTCTTTAAGTTTAAGCCAATATTTATATGAACGTGTACTATTAGAAGTTCTCATCTTTATAGTATGCAATTCACTATTGCAAACAATTTTTGCCATACTAATAAATTTAACACTAGAGGGGTAACTTTACTTTTACAGTTTTTAGTAATTACTTTTCTGGCTATAGCAAGAATAGACCAAAGAAGTGGTACTTGGATTTTGGGATTGATCTCAGGAATCAGAGCGTTAAATAAAACTAAATATGTAGAAATATTATATCTATCTGACCATAGGGCTTAAATGAAGCTATTAATTTCTTTCCAAAAAAGGAGATGACTTCACATTCATATACCATATTCATCCAATCAGCTATTATCTCAGAATCACATATCTAGCATTTAGTTATATTTGATTTATACATAATTGTAATTTTGTTAGGAGTGACAGAAGATCTGTGTAAGTATATCCAAGTGAAAATTTTCCAATATAATGAAGATGTGGTTTTATCTGTAGATTTTTATATTATTTTCTTGTGTTCTTCAGAGACGTCTTCATTATTAATTTTTGAGGAATAGTTCCAATAGGAATTGTCTAAATATGTGAAATCTAATGTAATAATTTTATACATTTGTGACAAGCATGACTTATTTTCCATTGTATTATTATTGATTATAATTAAGAATTCCACTAATTTGGGGAACAATTTCTTCTCTAGGTTAAATATCATATTTATCTCTGTTCATAAAGTCTCTAAATATTTGTAAAATTTAACCAATTCTCAGAATATTGATTGTATTTGGAACGTAAATTTTCAACAGTGTATATATCAGTACCATTTAAGAATTGATACCGATAAATTAAGTTACTTTGTTGTTTCAATACTAGCATTTTTTGAAGTTATGAGTTTCTAAGCAGTCATTTGTACATGCAATTGGAAACATAGAAAATATTAAGTGCTTAATACAATGGTTATTATATGTGAATATTTGCATAGAGGAAATCATGTTATTTAAATAGGGAATTTGAGACCAGGGTGTAATTTCATGTATGCAAAAATCTTTTAATAACCTGATAATACTATTAGGGACTACTTGTTTATTACTGGTTGTAATATATTTATTATTAATAACAATATTTCATGATGTATTTGTTTCCATTTTGAATCATAAGATGAATTTATTCTCAATGATATAACTTTTACAGTTGTTGAAGTAGCATACAATGGAATATCAGGGAATCCTATTCCAGCATTATCTCATCATTTTCTGTGCCAGTCAAATGAAACTCTTGGTTTATTAGGATGCCAGAAAAATGAAGTAGAATATTATTTACCTTCATCAGTTCTTTTGGTGGAGATAGTACTTAAAGATTTAAGACAATATTTTGGTAGAATCACCATCTTAATAAGCATTAATTGTTCTTCCATAGTAAAGATGAATTTGTTCCAGTTTGTGACTAAACTTTAAATTTTATCAACAAATTGTTGAAAGTTTGTATAATTTTTTACTATTAGACATAATGGTTATACAAAGGTATTTCATTTGATTGCTGTTCCAGTTGAAGTTAGAATATTTTTGTATGAATGTTTAATTTTTTATTAATTAATAATGTACTTATTTTATAGGATTATCAGATCATAGGAAGTTACTAGACTATTGGCCCTGAGGCCCTTACAAAACCTAACCAAGAATTTAGCTCATGTTTAGCCAAGTCAGCACCCGATGTCCCAGTCCAGCAGGGACACAGGTGGAATCCCAGGGCTGTATTTTCTTTTTCCCATCTAGTTATCCAGGTTGTGCTTAAAAAGGGATAACGAGGTACTCTGCTACAGGTGGAGAGGGAGTCTATTCCACAGATGGGGGAGTCTCTGGGATAGAAATCTGTCCTGCTAGCAAGTCCTACTGATGTCACAGACCAGGTTGAGATTGCGCATGTGGGTTACACGAGTGGAGCTTGACTTGCTGATATGCAGCAGTCCCATCAAGGTGGGGTTTGAGATTGCATCGTATGCCAGACAGAGGTCACCTCTGAGGAGTCTGTATGAGACTGAGTAGAGGGACAGGGCTTTTATCCTCTCAGTGTAGGATAGATGTTTGAGGCCCTGGATTCTCCTGGTGAGGAACCTCTGTGGTCTCTCCAGCTGCTGCATGCGCTTTGTGAGGTACATGCTGAAAGGGTCATTGCACTTAATAATGGGCCTTATAAGGGAAGAATACAGGGATATTATGACCTCCTTGTCCCTGGACGAGATACCCTTACTTATAAGGTGAGCCATGTAGAAATCTTTCTGTACAATGGAAGCAACATTGTGGTCAAAAGTCAGTTTGCTATCAACCTGGATGCCCAAATCCCTCATGACTGATTGCAAGCTTAGGATGTTGTTAATAATGTGATAATTTATGGGGATGTCACTCTCCACAAAGGGGATGATGATGTATTTTTTTGTATTCAGCTTGAGGCCATGTTTCTGGCACCAGTTATTTGTTTGGGTGAGACCCTTTTGGAAGATGTCCACATCAGTAGAAGAATTGATGACAGTACACAGTTTGCAATCTTCTGCAAACTTGGTCAGCCATAGCCCATTGGTTTTGGTCTGCACCTTACAAAAGTATATTCCAAATAACAGAGGCCCAAGTCCAATCCATGGGGTACACTGCTCGCTACGGGTCTACTACTTGAGGTGGCTTCCCCTATTTTGACTAGGTGGGTTCTAATAGTGAGCCAGTTTGCTACCCATCTGGTAACATACAGATTGATGCCTAGTTGAGAGAGTTTATTGATTATGCCTGAGTGGGGAATAGTGTTGAACGGTTTGGCCAGGTTAAAGTAGGCAGTGTGCACTATCTTCCCCTCATCCATGGCTTTGGTGACTGTCTCAAAGAAGTCGACCAAATTTAACAGACATGACCTCCCCTTGAATAAGCCAAACTGTGTGGGATGCAGTGTTTGCAGGTTGCCAATGTCCCTGTTAATGAGGTCCATGATAATCCATTCCATAGCCTTGCAGATCAGGCTAGTTAGGCTGATGGGTTTATAATTTCCAGGATCAGTGGACATCCCACCTTTGTGCAAAGGGATGACAGTGGATGTCCAACATGCTGGGATGAAGCAGGTACTCAGGCTTTGTCGAACAGAGTGCCTAATGGTGCTGCCAGTTCCTGCCTGAGTTCATGTAGGATGCAGCCTGGTATGTTATCACGTCCCATAGAGGCTCTGTTTTTTGCCTTTGAGAGGGCAGTGATGATCTGTTCTCTAGAGATAAGGGGAGGGGGGAGGTACTGGGGATGTCCTGATTTACTGATGGGGGAACAGTGGGGTAAAGTTTTCACTGAATCTGTCAGCCAGCAAGTTGGCTATATCTACAGCATTTGTGTATGTGGTGTCCTTGACCACCAGTTCTGAGCAGATCTGGGTGCTCCTCCTATGTAAAGAAACCCTTATGATTGTCTCTAGTAGATATGGACAATTTGGACTCAAAGTTTGCTTTGGAGGATTTCACTAGTGCTCTTATTTGCTTGTTCAGGCTAAGAAGAGATTGCTTCCAATTGGGCACCTGCTCCTTCTTGGTCCTGGAAAGCAATTTTTTTCCTTTTGTTATAGAGTTTATTTATTGCAGATGTCCACCAGATAAGTTTACATACCTCACAACTGTACAGATTTTTTGCCTCATATTTTTGGTCTGTTTCTCATAAAATTGCAGTTTTCTGGAAAATAACTGGCAAATCATTGAGGGTTGAATTCAAAAAATAATGGCAGATATTTGAATTTCAGAATTTGTACCCTTCAGAAAAGTCATGCTATTGCAAAACCTGTTATTCTATAAACTTCCTAAGTTTGTAAGAGCAATATTTATAAAGTGTCCCTGTTTGTGGCCTTTGTACGCCCATTATTTATGGCTTTGTCCAGATTTCTTGCTCTAAGAGGTTGAGAGGTATAGGTTCATAGGTTCATAGGTTCGTACTAGGCTATCTGCCCTAGGGCATTTATAAGCCTAGCCAGAGTTGTGTGTGGCTTTCACCACCCCTTAGGATGAGAATACTACGCCCTTTTAGGGTTTAGTTTACTGTGCCTCTGTCTAGTAGTGACACAGAGATGACCCCCGGGGTAAACCTACGATCTCCCATCCACTCGTCAAGATTTCTCTTGAATAGAGTCAGTGAGGGGCTCTGCCTAACATGGATTGGGATTCTGTTCCAGAGTGTAGGGAGCCTCTGGGTTATGAATCTGTCCCTCCAGCACGTCCTATTTATTTCTGTGTTGAGGTTTAAGTCTCTTGCTCTCGTGGCTCTGGTGGATTTGGATTTACTGAGGTGGAGCATGTCCATTAATTCGGATTGGACATGGCCTTGTACGTCAGGCACAGATCACCTCTGAGTAGGTGGTATGCAACTGAATAGAGCTGGAGTTTTTCAGTCGGGCAGCATATGACATATGTTTAAGACCCTTTATCCTCTTGGTGAGGAACTTTTGGGGTCTTTCCAACTGCTGCAGGTGACGGGTAAGATACATCCCAAATGGGGCATTGTACTCAATCATTGGCCTGATAAGAGAAGAGTACAGGGGCACAATGACCTCTCTTGATCTAGATGTGAAACCCTTCATGATAAGGTGGGCAATATAGAAGGTCTTCCTAACCACTTTGGCAATGTAAGTGTCAAATGAGAGGTTTCTGTCAACCTGGGTCCCAAGGTTCCTGATTACCTCTTCCGTACTTAATGGATTACCACCTATGTGGTAATTTGTGGGTACCTTGTTTTTCCCAAAGGGTATGACTATACATTTTTTGGCATTCAGCTTAAGGCCATGGCTCTGGCACCAATTATCCATTTCTATGAGGCCTCTCTGAAGGATGTTTGTGTCCGCTGGAGTATCAATTATGGCGCCCAGTTTGCAGTCATCTGTGAACTTTGTCAGCCACAATCCTCCTATGTTTGCCTGTACCTCGGAAAAATAAATGCCGAACAAGAGGGGTCCCAGGACTGAGCCCTGTGGGACACCGCTTGTGACTGGCTTAGAGTCTGACATAGCTCCAGCAACTCTGACCCTGTGGGTTCTGTCCTTGAGCCAGTTTGGAACCCATCTTGTGACATATGGGTTTACATTTAAGCTGGTGAGTTTGTCTATGATGCCTGAGTGGGGTATTGTGTCAAAGGCTTTTGCAAGGTCAAGGTAGGCTGTGTGAACTGCCTTACCCTCATAAATGGCCTTAGTGACGGTTTCAAAAAAGTCTATCAAGTTCAAAAGGCAGGATCTGCCTTTGACAAAGCCAAATTGGGTAGGATCCAATGTCTGTAGGTCCCCAATGTCTTTCTTTATGAGTTCCATAATGATCCTCTCCATAGCTTTGCAGACCAGGCTCGTCAAGCTTATGGGGCGGTAATTTCCAGGGTCCGTAAAAGCACCGCCTTTGTGAAGTGGTACCACTGTCACCGTACGCCACTCTTTGGGTACGTATCCTGTAGTAAGGCTAAGATTAAACAGCAGCCTTATGTGTGGGTTTAGTTCCTCTTGGAGTTCATGTAGCACACAGCCCGTATGTATGTAAGTTTACTCTTCCTTGCAGAGTATGATTTCATCCTGTCGGGTATTCCTGATTCCATGCATCTGTATAAATGCTTGTATAGTAACTTAGTGTAGATTTGGACATTAGTGCCAGTTCTTACAGAGGGGGAGGGGGCTTTGATGGTGTTTATACCATCCTTCAGGAGGTTGTAATCAGCTTTGGAGAAGTCTTTTTGTTTGACCCTAGCTAGAGGGGGGTCAGGGGAGATGGTAACTTTGAAAGTGACCGCTTTGTGGTCAGATCTTACCAGGGAGGATGATACTGTAGGGATGCTACAGTGGTTACTCATGTTGGTTAATACCAAGTCCAAAAGGTCATCACCTCTTGTGGGGGTATTGACTAGCTATTCCAAGGCGTTTGCATTGACAAAATTGAGGAATCTCTGGGCATTTGTGTTCTGGCATGAGTAGTTCCTCTAGTCTATGGGTAGTTAAGGTTGCCCTGGATCAGGGTAAAGGGTTGAATCTTGATAGATTCGAAGAGGTCCAGATAGGCAGAGTGGGCATCTTCAGTCAAATTTGGAGGCCTGTAGCTAGCTATGATTTGAATAGGGGTCTTGTCAATGGTTAACTGCACCTGGAATGTCTTATGTGCATCATACTGACAGGCCAGCCTGGAGGTGTGTATGTCTTTAATATATATTCAAACTCCACCTCCTTTGGCTTTGCTACCCATAGTTTGGGGTCTGAATGTATGATGGAATGGGTAACCCAGTAAGGCTGGGGTGCTCTCCGCAGCTTTGAACCAGGTTTATGTGACTGCGCAAATGTCAGTATCGTCCAGGGTTAAGAATACTTGCAATGAGTGCAGTTTCATGTTTGGACTCCTGGAGTTTAGCAGCATGACCTTTAATTTGTGTTTTGTTGAAATTTTTATGTTGGTAGTTTTGACCTAATCACTTTTTCTAAAAATCACACTATGGGGGAGGCAAGAGCCTTTGCCAGAAGCCTGAAGCCTAAGTGAGACAGATGCAGGCCATCATTGGCAAAGCATTGTGGTCTGTCGATCATATCTTCCCAGGCTGTCAGGTACTGGAGCCCCCTGGGATGACACCAGAAACTGAGTAAATTGTTAAAGTCACTGATTTTCTGTTTGTATTGAGGCATTATTCTGGGTGATGGTAGAATGCTGCTTAAGGCTAGTAACATATTTGCCTGGGACACTTATTCAGTGAGCTCAATCATGTCTTCATATAGTTTAGAGAGGTACGTCTCAAGTCATTCACGCCAACATGGACTATGACAGAATAATAGCAGTACCTGTTGTTGAGAGACTTTAGTGCATGTGATATTGTGGATTCAGGCACCAGACAAACAACTAACTGTGACCTTCTCCTTATCCAGCCTGGTGAGGAACACATCTGTGTATCTGACAATGGAGTCTCCTATGACTAATATGTTGGGTTTATGGTTAAGCCTTAGTGGCTGTTATAATTAAATCTTAAATTCGTAATTTCTTTAAACTGACTCATAGTAATAATTATATGTTCTAATGAATTTTCTATATTGCCTATTGTTAGTAAAATATCATCAGGAAAGAGTTGGATCTTTAGTTTGAAATCTTCTTTTATTTTGATACCATTAACATTCTTATTGGATCTTATGCTATTAGCAAAGTGTACTGTGGCTAATGAAAAAAGTAAAGGTTATAATGGACAGCCTTGTTTTGTGTCTTTTTGTAATTTAAAGGAATTAAAAAGAAAATAACCTATTTTAATATAAGCACAATAGTTATTGTATAACCTAGAAAGTAATGCAAGTAGCTCAGTTAAGAAATTATATACTTTTATGTGTTTTATATAGGTGTGATCAATTAATTGAGTCAAAAACTTTATCTAAATCAAGACTAATGATAGAAAGGTATTTTTTATTTTTGTTTGCATAGTCTATTTGTGTATGTATTCTTATTATATTATCCTGTACTTGTCTATTTAAAATAAACCCAGTTTGGTCATTGTTAATTAGTTTAGGTATAAGAAGATTAATTCTCTTAGCTAAAATGGACATGAACATCTTATAATCCACATTTAAAATTGAAATGGGTCTGTATAATGAACACTTTGTAGGATCCTTATCTTGTTTTAAAGTAGGTGATATAAGGGAATATTTCCATGATGGGGGGACTTCAGCAGTTGTTTTTATTTATCTATAGACCTTATTTAATATTTTAACTGCATCATCTGATCATATTTTATATAGCTCGGGTATAAGACCATCTAAGCCTGGTGCCTTATTATTTTTTAACTTTTTTATTTGATCTTTTATATCTGTTAAAGTGAATGGTGAATGGTCTATCATTTTTTTATTTGTTCACTTGGTATTTTATTATTTATATTTTCCCTTAGAAGTTTCAACTACATCATCATTATCTAGGTTATTTGTATTATTATTTATATTTTCATAAACTATTTTAAAGCCCTCAAGAATACTTTTAATATCTGTTCTTTTTTATTTATTTGTGTTATTATTTCTTTGATATGATTTAGTTTATTCATTTTCTTTGATCTAAGAGCAAGTTTATGCAAGCTTAAAGGGTATACTGAATATGCTTGAAGTGTAAGGTTTTCTAGGTTTATTGAAACTTTATGATTTAGAATTTCAACATATTTTGTATTTAAGTTTTTTAACTTCAGACTAACTGATAATGTTATTTGGTTTAGATTTAATTTTAGTCTGTATATTTTGGCCTGCAGTGTACTCAGTTATTTGTCCCATTTTCTTGTTTTACTAATATACCAGCTTGTAACACTTCCATTTAAGTAAGCCTTTAATGAATCCCACAGGACAATGTCAGATACTTCACAATTAATGTTTGATCTCCTTAACATACTAGTGCTTGAATCCTTTTATTTTAATAATGTACACTGGTAATCTCCTGTGATGTATTAAATTGTCAGTTTTTAAAATAATATTAAAGATTATAGCATTATGCATCTGATAATGGACATGAAACTATTGAGACTTCTCTGATATGTGATAAATTGAGACAAAAATTGTATCAGTAGTACAGTATATGAATAATGGGTAAATTGAAGTGAATTTGTTTTTCCTTAGCTCGTATATATCCTTTAAATTTGTTAGACTTACAAAATTCTGATAATATATAATTAAAATCACCAGCCATTATGACTTCACCTTTCATGTAATAGGCTATAGTGTCTATGTAATTTTTTGCATCTTTAACTCCACCCCTGGAATGCAATAAAGAGTTTACCAATGTATACAGTTTTCTGTTCCACTGAATTATAACAATTCTTAACATACCATTTTATCAACATAGGTATCTTTTACTTTAGGCATTACTGGTGAGTTCTTCCATAAAATGAGGGTGCCTCTTCTTTTAATTTGAAATCCAAAACCTGCTTAAATTAAGTAATTCTTTAATGAGAGTTTATTTACATCTTTGTAAAGTAAATGTGTTTCCTGTAAAAATACTACTTGAGTTTTATGTAATTGCAAGTATTTGAACAGACTCCCCCTCTTTACTGGATTATTCAATTCATTAATGTTAATAGATATGCATTTTAAATCAAGCATTTATATAAGAGAGACAGAGAAAAAAACACAGGTGTGACGGTGCGAGGTATTGCCAGCTATGCTACAAGTAGGGCAGTGGATGTGTAACATATGCCAACATAGCTAGCTGGAGTTTTATAAAAAATTATATATAATTTGTATATCAAACTGATTTGTAACAGAGGATGCTGGAAGAGAAGAGGTTAAGCTCACCCCCAGCTAATGTTCAGAAAAATACCTGAAATTAAATTACCTGGCTTAGGCCATAAAGAAACTAACTTACAGTCCTGATTGCAGCCAGAGACAAAATGTCTGTGAAAACAAGGACTAGGAAACCTGCTGTATTGTCATTAGCAGTGAACTAATTGCTACCCTAGAAGGGTGGAAGTGCTGAAATGGTTTTATGGCTTCCAGATACTATAACACATCTTAGCAAAGCTCTATCTGTGTGTATGGTAACATATATGCATGGGATTCTGGTTCAGTTTCTAGTAAAGGGAGGTAATAGGGGAACCAGAAGTCAGATGACTAGATATATGTGATTTCCTCCTGTAATTCAGCACTGAAAATGATGTTTGAATACTAGATGTGACAGAAGTCTCAGATCAGTCTGTTTGTGAAACTGACATAGAAGGACCACTCACCCACTCCATCTTGCCTTGCTTTAGTAAGTAACCAGAGAATAGTAATTCTTTAGATGTCAGGAAAATATAGTGAAATTAGTTAAGTACTGTTTTTCTGTATCTCTGTGAATCTATTCATCTGTGTTATTTTAATATTTCCTGTGACTGAACCTCTTGTGTTTATTGTAAATGGATATTTCATTTTGATATTTTCATGTCCTTTTTATTATTTATTATTAAATAAATTTAAACTTTTCTTTGTGACTGGTCTTTCAGAGAATATTCTAACCTTTGAGAGTACATATATTTATTTGGTGTCACTGTGGCAGCTCCTGAAAGTCTTGCTGCTTCGCCAACATTACCATTTGTACTAATATTAATTTTACTTAGTATAATTGGGTATCCTTGTATGAGCCTTAGAGTAGCTGGCTTTGGAGTGTCCTGGTGGCAGTATCTACCTTATAGTATGGACAGAGGAGCATAGATATACCAGCCTTTGTCAGGTGTGTGTGTGTGTGTGTGTGTGTGTGTGTGTGTGCGTGTGTGAAAATCAAATCTCAAAGGGTGTGTCTGTCAGCTACTTCGAGCAGGGGCACAATGTAATGGTTTCACAGAGGGTAGTGGAGGACTTGACCTGGGACACATGGCTGAGTACTCAACTCTATAGCTATGCCAGTGGGGAGTCTTATTGGGGACCTCGAGAGAGAATGGGAGAGAGAGAGGGAGACCTAAACCCCGGACTGAGTGTGTTCCCTGTGTGCTCTTAAGGGAAATTGTGTTTGGTGCAAAGAGTTGCAGATGGAAATACTGTGTGTATCTATTTTTGTTCCAAGTGAACTTCTCTCACAGATGTCAGTGGTGAGGATTCAGGCTCCTTGATTACTGGCCCAGAGGGGGGAATGTCACAACTGGTATAATGAAATTACATTTATGTAGAGAACTTATTATATACTTTATATATAACAATATGAAATTTTCAGCTGTGGACAAAACTTTTGAAACAAATAAAAAAAAAAAATACCTAGTGATATAACCCTAAAACAGTCTACCATGGAATAGCATATTCCTAGTTTGTTGAATAAGAACAAACTACCTCTCAAACTCTCCATTAGTCTAACAGCTCTTAGCTCATGCTTTTGATTCATATTAATGTCTCTCATATTTTTAGTATGCATCATCTTAAAAAAGCCAGTCAGTGAGTTACTATGGATAAAAAAAAGCTAAACTGAATATCTATACAATCCACCATTTAGGGTATATTTTGTGACACAGGCTTACAAAACCCACAATTTAGCCATGTATATATATACATACATATATATATATATATATATATACATATACATAAACACACAGCATCCATGGGACCTGACAACATCCCAGGCTGCATTCTACATAAACTCAAGAATGAACTGGCACCCCACCTAAGTACTATGTTCAGTCATAGCCTCACCTCAGGCTTTGTGTCCACTGAATGGCAGACAGCAATGGTTATCCCACTCCACAAAGGAGGAGCCACCACGGACCCTGGGAACTACTGCCCCATCAGCCTGACAAGCCTGGTCTGCAAGGCTATGGAACGTATCATCATGGAACTTATAAACAATGACACTGGTAACCTCCAAACTCTGGACCGTACCCAGTTCGGGTTTGTAAAAGACAGATTATGTCTCCTAAACCTGATAAACTTCTTTTAAGCAGTCACCAAAGCCGTAGATGAGGGTAAGGTGGTTCACATAGCCTATCTAGATCTCGCCAAGGCTTTCAACACCATCCCCCACTCTGGAATTATAGATAAACTCACTAAACTAGGTATAAATCCCTACGTCACAAGATGGGTTGCCAACTGGCTCACTAACAAAATCCACACTGTGAAAGTAGCAGACTCTAAATCCAACTTCAGACCAGTGACAAGTGGAGTGCCACAGGGTTCTGTCCTGGGTCCTCTCCTGTTTGGTATCTACTTCTCTGAAGTTCAGGCTAATACAGAAGGTCTTTGGCTAACAAAGTTTGCTGATGACTGCAAACTAGGAGCCATAATCAAAACTCCTAACGATGTGGACATCCTACAAAAGGGCCTCACTGAGACAGATGCCTGGTGTCAAAGCCATGGCTTTAAGCTCAATGCCAAAAAGTGCATTGTCATCACTTTTGGAAAAAACTCTGTACCCATGAACTACCACATAGGCGATAGTCTACTTAACACCGAAAGCATGATAAGAGACCTTGGGACACAGGTGGACAGTAGTCTCTCCTTTGATAATTACATTGCCACAGTAGTCAGGAAATCCTTCTACATGGCACATTATCATCACAAAAGGTTTCTCATCCAGGAAAAAAGAGGTCATTGTTCCCCTCTACTCATCACTCAGTAGACCCATTATAGAGTACAATGCCCCTTTTGGTATGTACCTCACAAGACATCTACAACAACTGGAAAGGCTGCAGAAATACCTCACAAAGAGGATTATCGGCCTCAAACAGATGCCCTACACAGACAGTCTCAAAAAACTCTAGCTTTACTCTGTCGATTATCGCTTACTCAGGGGTGATCTCTGCCTAACATACAAAGCTATGTCAAACCCAACGCTGTTGGACATGCTCCACTTAAAGAAATCCCAATCCCTCTGAGCTACATGCTATAGGGACCTAACCTTGTCACCACAATAAACAGAACATGCTGGAGGGATAGATTCCTATCACAGAGACTTCCCATACTCTGGAACAAACTATATCTATATCAAACAAAGCTCCTCATTAGCACTCTTCAAGAAAAATCTTGATGATTGGATGGGAGATAGGAAATTCACCCCAGGGATCACTTCTGCGGCTCTGCTCGACAGGGGCACAGGAAAATAATTTTATTGGGTGGCAAAAATCAGGGTACCATTTGGCTAGGCTTATATAGGCCCCAGGGCCAATAGCCTAGTACCTACCTATGAACCTATGAACCTATGAATATATATATATATATATATATATATATATATATATATATATATATATATATACATATATATATATATATATATATATATATATATATATATATATATGGGTCTACTTCAGATGATCAATCTTTCAAAAGTTTTAACTTTTATATTGCTGAGACCATATTGAACTTTTGAAAGTTTGAACATAAAATAAAAAAGTAAAAAAAAAAAAAAAAAAAAAATTACCTGAACGGTTTAAGCAGGGGGGCAACCCCCCTGCATCCCCATATATATATATGTGTGTGTATATGAACAAATACAGTTTTTAACAATTGATGTAGTTGACCTCTTTACATGTATTCCACACAAGGAAGGGATGAAATTCTTCTAGAAAGCTTGAAAGTTAAAATAGATGAATTTGTAAAAGTATTTGAATAATACGGGTCTATATCATATTATCGAAATTCCAAAACATTGAACACCATAAGCTTGAACTTGGAATCTCGAGATATGATATAATCGAAAGCTCAGAACAGCGAATTTTTTCCCTGGGAAAAAATTCTCTGTTCCGAGAAACACACCCACAACACAAGCACACCAAAAAAACAGCAATCCACACACATACACTTAAAATCCTACATCTAACCCTGCACTAAACTGTGCATACACTACTGTCTATCCACTTACCTTAACCCAATCCCTAACCCTAAGGTCTGTCACTATCGCACACTCACCTCACCCGTGCCCTAACCCTAACTCACCTAACCCACGCCTTAACCCTAACGTCTGTCACTATCGCACACTCACCTCACCCGCACCCTAATCCTAACTCACCTAACCTGCGGCCTAACCCTAACGTAGACACAATCACAAACTTAACTGAACCCGACCTGTAACTTTCCACCACCGTGCTGAAAATAGCGAAGCCACAAAAATGGCCAACCAAATTCTTTCCCTAGGAAAAATTTGGTGCAGCTTCACTATTTTCATTGTTCGCTGTTTTGTGTTCGATATTAGAACATTCGATGTTTTCAAACTTCAATGTTCTAATATAGACCCAAATAATACTACCTATTTTTGTTAAGATTTACTTATATATACCATTCTGAAAAAAATAAATTATTTGGATATTTTAATTTTGAAGATAGATAAAGGCATCCACTTTCAGAACAAAATAGTAGTCCACAAAAAGATCTGGTGCACCACAGCTAGGACAGAGAACTTTAATAAAGCCAACATTCAATAAAACAAATAAAACGTTAAATAAAATAAGTGTAACATTAGTTTGAAAAGAAAAAACCTTGGTGTAGTTTATGTATGTTTGCCTTTAAGACAAGCTTTTGTTTAATCATTGTAGTAGTTTGATTTGTGAGTACTTACTGAGCTATATTTAAAAGGTGAAATTGTATGACTAAGTTACAGTTCTGATGAATTCTGCAGTTTGGACAAAAGTGCTTAACTATCAGTTTTGTAGATATTTTCTGTTAAAATTTATTAATTGCACCCACTGTGTTCTGAAGATTTTCAGCTTTGGCTTTTTGAAACTTAAGTTATTGATAATTTTCCAGAGCCTCCTTGTTGACCATCACACAACTTTTGGTTGAATCACAATTCATAGAAAACTGTAAAAGGCTATAGACAATCACTGCTAGTGTGGCTGAGGATCTTGAGTTCATATCTGTTACAAGGCAAGTTAATGTTGAGTACCATTTGCACATTCGCAATGTCCACTTGCTTGTTGTATCTCTGTATCTAGAAGTGTGTTTGTGCAACAGCAGTAAATCACTGTGAAGTGGTTTGTCTTTTCTTTGTGGTTATGTGGCCATGGAATTAGCATATTTAAGCAGAGGGGGTGTTGGGAGCAAAGCCTTGCACATGGCAGGTACAGGCAGGCTTGCCTCTCTGGAAAATAAATTTGGAGGTATAATTGATGTATTTGAAATTTTCTCTGAAATGTGATTCAATGAAATGTGTTTTCAATGCTTTTTTCAGTGATTTGTGATTGAATGAAACTGGTATTTAGATCAAATTATATATATGCACACACACACACACACACACACACACACACACACACACACACACACACACACACACACACACACACACATGCTGCATCTTATTAAAATAAGTTCTCATTCTAAATACAAGGGATCTGCACTGGCTGTCACAGTCAAAACAACCAAACTAAGCAGTTTCTAGCCACTGACTGCATATATTATGTATTACAAATTTGACTCCTTCAGTAACTCTAGGTGACTGAGAGCATTGGTATATGGATGTTCACATTTTTTTTTCTAGCAGTTAATCAAAATGTTAGGAATAATTTTGCAGAAATTTGGGGATCAAGCAAGTGAACTTGTTCACTGGACTATGTGAATAAAGAAATTTTTTTTACTGTCCTTTTTTATTCACTTTCTCCCTGATGCCTGTCAATCATCAGCCCCCCCCCCTCTTTCTGCACTGTGAAGCTAGGCCCAAATATCTTCTTTGATGTGGGCAGTAGAAACTACCTGATGACATCACCAGTGGTTTATTCACCGTTTGATTGCTTTTATACTTATCCTTCTGAGCCTGTGATGCTTTTCAGGGGATACCTTTTGTGACTTTCATTATCTCTGTGGCAAAGTGCAGAAACTCTGCTAACTTCAATCTGTGACTTATACTTGAACAAGAAGGTGGGGCCACAGATTAGCACACCATACAAAGGGTAGCACTTTATTGTCATTAATTGAATATGAATCTAAGTGAGTGAAGTGGGGATAGAACCCACAGCTTTTACAAATTCATGAAGCAGAGGTGAGTGCACTACTTAATAACTTACTCTTAGTTGAAATATACTTATGTGAGATGTTTGCTAGGCTTGCAGGAGAATATAAATAACTACAGTGAAAGACTGTTGTAACAGGGGGGTGGTTCTACCTTTCAAGGATGCTTAGATAATTATTTTTGCTTAACAATTAAACATTTGAAGTGAAAGCTATGAGGTACTATGCCCCATAGTTTTGTGACTTGACATTCTCCTCTATTTCATGTCATAACATGTCTTTATGCTATTTGGACGGAATAGAACAATAACTGGCAAAAACAAACAAATGTCAAATCATTCACTCATTGTGGGTGGAAAATCAAATGTATGTTCTCTGGCAAATTAGCAAAAATGCAAACTGCCTTTCACGTAACCAGCATCTAGCTTTTGAGGAAATACACTTAATAGATGCATTTCAGAGGAAAGTGTCATACAGATGTGGTTTTAGACGATCGAAAGCTAGAACATTTCCTCATTTTTTTCAAATAAAATATGCTGTGCAGCCTCTCGTTTAGTACTTCCTGTTTTCTGAGTCATCTTTTTACATCAGCAAATCCTATTGTTTTTCCTCTTTCATTGTTGCTCTGAAACATAGCTGGGCTGGCTAAGGAAGTTTGTCACAAGGTCACCTAGTTTCGGAGCCAACCGCTCAGTAATTTAGTCAGTCACATCTTTGAAATGCACATGATAAAAAATGACTTTCAGGTGAAAAGTGCTGTATATCTTTACATACAGAGGCCTTTAGAATAACTGAATTTTGTTTTTAAATGTGCTGCATTTTGTTTCCAAGTAAGACATATACAACCATATGTAGAAGGGACGTTCTGCTTAAATATTCTAGGCGATCTCTGTTATTTTAAGACATAAAGTGAGGTTGTTTGGGGGTAAGTGCATCTCCTCAGGTGACCTAGAAAACAGCAGAAGTTGAGGGACACTGGTCATTACATGGTAAACAAGAGGCGGTTTTAAGATGTTGGCTGCTAAGGCATGTTAAGCTGCTTCTAGCATATGACCACTTCAAGCACTTAACAAGGAGCATGGTAAAATATTCACTTTTCATGATGCTTAGTAAGGGTGTGTTGTCAAATGCAACTGAATGTCTGTGCTAAAACTAAGCAATTAAGTGTGACAGTTCTGTGAAGTAGAAAAGCATTCCTTCAAGAAACTGATGAAGAAAGCAAGGCGTTATATGGAATCAAGCCAAATATACAGCATTACTGGAATAAAGTTGTAGGACTAACCAGAATCTGTGTATCATCCAAATACTTTTGCTCTAATCTGAATCCTCTATTCCTGCTTCCTCAGGCCACTCCCTTTGGAATACCACTTTGCATTGGAGAAATCCCTATCTTCATGTTCTCTTTCAAGGGCACCGCATTTAAATGTATAAAAATATAAACATGGTGTAGAAATGGTGTCACCGATTGTAGCAATTGCTTGAACCTCTATATTCTGTATTCTCAGCGGAACAGTATATACACCCAGCACTGCATTCTTCTGGCCACTATGCACTCATAGTACTTTGCATTTTGCTAATACACAGTCTTAGAGGCTCCATAACCTGACCTTACATTTTAGTACAGAGGATTAAGGCTATGAGCTGCTAATCAGTTGCAACTGGCAGCTCAGGGCTTGATTCCCTTAGCCTCCATCTGCATTCTATGTGACTCTGAGTAAGTCTCTTAACCAGGCATTGCTGCCAAGTTCACCTTGTGCCTAGTGGGGTTACCTGGTTAATAGATGAAAAAATACTATTCTTTCCTAAATAGCTTATTGTACCTTACTAGTATACAGTCTGAGGACTTTCCCTCCTGTCTGACCTTCCCACCTATCTTCAGGCAGCTCATTTGCAGGTAGACTGTCTGCCCATTATACTCACTGTAGCAGTCCTTACATTAACAATGAGATGCTACTGCAATAAATCCGCTATTTATTTCTTTGTGCACTGCCTTACCGCCTGTCATTTCAATAAGGGCATTAGGAGCCTGAAAGCTTACTATAAGCAGTGTTAAATTAATGCCGCCCATAAAAAGATACTGAGAGCGACTCTATTACCTAGCAGGAAAGTGCAAGGACCTTGATATTAGGCCAGCTGCTAAAAAATCTGCATTTTGCTGCCTCTTGGGATAAGAGGACTGAATGTTCTGTGCTCTCCATGATTAGCGCTGTTCTCTTATAGCTGTGGACTGTAGGTTAGAGGCTTACCTAAACAAGACGTGCTTATGGCTAGAGGCTTACATAAACAAGAGGTACTTATGTGCTCTGTCTGAATAACTCTGCTGCCTGGAATCATGCAGACTGTTATGTAGGAATAGTACTGAGTGCTAGCTCCTGCAGAGGCTTGCTGTTCTCTGTACGCTCTCACAAATAGTTTTATTGGAGGTGTCGGAGGTGTGTAAGGGCGGCATGTACAAGAGGAGATGGTTCTCAGTTTGAATGTCTTGCTTTCTCTGTACTAATTCATTAAGTGTCCCAGCTTTTATCTTCTCAGTTGCCACTCTGACCTGATCTTCCTACCAAATTAGAGGCTGTGTATTTGCAGGTTCTCAAATTTTGTATTTTTTTATTTATTGTTTGCTTGTGAGTTAACAACTTAAATGATGGAATGCCTTTCGATTCATAGATATTTCAAGGCTAATGAGTCTTATGACTATGTCTTATCAGTAACCTCCCTTAGGCTGCACCTCCTTTCCCCAGGAAGGCCATACCAGTCACTCCTGAAGTAAATTTGTGAAAACCCATCCAGTCATCTAGGTTATGCTTAAAGGAAGATAGTGAGTTGTATTGCTTAACATGCAGTGTACATTTATTCCAGAATTTAGAGATGCCCTGTATAATAACTCTAGCCCTCCACCATGTTTTATTGGTTGGAGAAGATTTAGTACCCTGGTTCTACTGGTGAATGCACTGTACTTATGGAGATATATGAGGCCCAGGACAACTGTGTTTCTAGTGGCACAGTAAGCAAGATGTAGTACTGTCCAAAATTCTCTGAATAAAGGGACACTGTCTGGATAGCTACGGGACTTTAGGCCACTGATCTTTAAGTTAGGAACCTTTGGCGTCTTTACAACTGTTTGATATGTTTAGTGAGATGTATCCCAAAGGGAACATTGTACTCAATAATTGGTCTTATCACTGCTGAGTACAAGGAAGTGATAACCTCTTTAGACCTTGATGATATTCCTTCGGAATTAGCTGTGCTAATAAAAGGATTTCATGACAAACATTGTCATATGATGGTCAAAAGAGAAGGAATTATCAACCCAAGTTTCCAAGTCCATGACTGCATTTTCATTTTGGAGTGGGGTATAGTTGATA
This sequence comes from Protopterus annectens, assembly GCF_019279795.1. Lineage (NCBI taxonomy): Eukaryota > Metazoa > Chordata > Ceratodontiformes > Protopteridae > Protopterus > Protopterus annectens. The sequence goes on from NC_056741.1 coordinate 1,948,802,991, forward strand.
CAGTGTAAGGGAGTGTTGTCTTCCAAAAGTGATGACACTACACCTTTTAGCATTTAGTTTGAGCCCATTTTAGTACATCCATGAGTTCATTCTGGAGGGTTTGTATATCACATTGTGACTTTTCAGCCATCCTCAGTTTACAGTCATCTGCAAACTATGCTGGCCAGTGCCAAAAAGTAAAAGTGCCAGCACTGAGCCTTGAGGGGCTCTGTTGGTCACTTTCATACTTTCTGATGAGACATCTGAATCTTGATTTGTTTGGGTTCTTTTTCAGTCAGTTTGCTATCCTACCACATATGGGTTGATTTCTAAAGCATTTAACTTCTGTATAATGTCAGCATTGGAAATGGCCTCAAAGCCCTTGGCCAAGTCAACATACGCTATGTATACAGAAGAGTGGACATGTACAACCTCTGCAAGATGTTTACCAGATTTAGTAGACATGATCTACCCTTCACAAAGCACAATTACTGGGGGATCAAGAGTAATAAGATTCTTGATATTGAAATTTGAAGTCAGTTATACTGCATTTTTGCAGGTGAGGCTTTTAAGACTAAAATGTCTGCAATTATCCACGTTGGTTGTAAGGCCACACTTATGGAGGGGCATCATACTCCAGTGCACCACTCATTGGGGACAAAATCAGTAGCTAAGTTTAGGTTAAACAGTTTAAAGAGTGATTTGCAAGGGCATGTTTAACACTGTTCATTAAGCTACCAGATATATTGTCAGGTCTCATGAAGAAAGTAATTTTGGTCTTTGTTAGCGCTTAGTAAATGATTTTAGAGATACAAGTAGTGAGTAAAGGATTCAGGCATTTCTAGGCTTTTGATAAAATTTTAGAGGGTGGAGTTGGCACAAATTTTTTTGCAAAGATTTAGGCAAGATCTTGTGGTTCAAAATAGGCTGTGTCATTTTAAATAAGTCAATAGCAGTGTTGGGTATAGTTACTTAGGTTTCTAACATAGTTAAAGGAGAATTTATAATTATCTTTGGCTCCAGAGGCCAGGCAAAGTTCATTGACTCTTTTTACAGACCTGATAGTGTTTCATTTTTTTAATGTTTTTGATATTTTTCTTGAAGCAGTATTTTGGATCTGCTACCTAATTTAACACATTTCTTTCATTTGTTGTAGAGTTTGTTTATGGCAGTGGACTACCAGAATGGTTTATTTTTGTATTTGATACATATTTCTACTGCTAACTCAATACATTTTTCTAAATGAGTGTAGAATTTTTTAGTCAAGTTTGCTGTTTCATTGATATCAGGGGTTCCATCATAAATGCATTTTGGTATTTCATCACATAGTAGGTTGAGGTCGGCACATTTATATTCCCTAAAGTCAGTGGGAGTTGCTGTAAAGGTCTTTGGGAGTTTAAAGAAAAATGCTAAACGTTTCTGTTCAGACTTCACTGGGGAAGGAGAAACCAGAACAGTAGTATAAGAGGGAGCCATATTTGTAGGAATCAGGTCAAGAATGCTGTGTGCTCTAGTAGGTTTTATTAATTGCTCAAAAGAGTTTTGTTTGTAAAGTCTAGGAATTTTGGGGCAAGCACTTGTCTCATTTTGTTGAATTGTAGTCAGTCACCCAAATTAATGGAGTTTTTGCTAATGAGGAGATCCCTTTGAACCACAAAAGAAGGTCCACACTGTATAGAACCTAGACACAAGAAACACACAGAACGCAGAGTGAACAAATTTAATAGACCAAACGTTAAATGCTTTTGTCCTTGCAGAACGGATTTCTTCAGAACAGGTAAAATCAGTGACATCACCAAATTTAAATAACATGTGCCCATCATAATAATCAGTCCATAAAGGTACCTATATTCCATTATAAATATAAAACACCTAACATTGATGCAATAGAAATACTAACAAGTAGCCCAGGTTTAAAATTATACCACAATTTTAAAAGTCACAGTAATGTGTAAAAAGTCTTTTTTAAAACCACTTATTTGTCAAAATCTTGATGTGGTAATACAAAACATTTCAGTAAATTGTGTATTTTAGAGCTTAGCTGCCCTTAATTTTACAACAAAATTGATAGATGCAAATTCATTAAGTCCAGGGGGACATGTATCATTCAATCTGAGTTGCCTCAGCAGCTCCTTAAACTCTAAGCTTTTCTCCCATGAGCTACCCTGCGCGTTAGGAAAAAAACTATTCAAGAATACCAGATCCAAACTTTTCAAAATTAACAAATGGCACAGAATGTTTGTAAAGAGTGCTGTTAGTGTTTTTTCTTTTGATGTCATAACAACATTCATAAATCCATTTACATAAAATTCTTTCAGTTTTACCTATGTAAAAACAGGGGCATGTGTAATACTTGATCATATAAACTAATCTTTTACTCCCACAGGAAGCCCTTTGTAAAGAAAGAAGAGGGTGAGCTTTAACTTCTAACTCTAATTGGTCCCCTGTCACAATAAAGAAACATTGTTTGCAAGATCCACTTTTGAATGGCCCCTTTTGGACACCAGTCCCATGAGTATTGTGAAATCTTGTTTTCAGTGTTTAAATAACCTACTTATGGGAATGGGGTGGGGGGGTTCAAACGACACTGGCCTGTAACTCCCTGGACATTTTAAACAGTTCACTGCTCTTTTTGAGACATGGATTCAACTTTTTCAATTATTCTAGTATTGATATTACAGATCTGCCTTTTAGTTGATTCAAAAAGGGATTTACTTGTGTACACTCTTCTAAATTTGATGTCTCAAATTGCCTTCTGGAGCTTAAACTATTTAGTAGAAAGTTGAATCTTTTTATTTATTATAATAATAAAAACAGTGAGGTTAACACCCAGCAGTTTAAGAAAAAAAGTTCCTTTATTCCTCCTAGTGCCCACCTTGTCAATGTGTTTGAAAATTTGTGCAGATGTGACATCTACATCCTGGCACGTACATCCCACTATTGTTTTGGATGCAATGATTTACTTATTATTTATTTATTTATTTGTCATTTGTTAACTGGGTATGTCTGACTGATCTAGAGCCCACTTTCAGTGGGAAACCGAGGAGAAAAGCTCCACAGTAAGATACAATATTATGTATAACAAATTGCGAGGCAAGAGTGAAATATCCTAAGAATGGAATAACAGACGTTAGTAAAAACTTAGGTAAAAATGTACATACGGATAACAAAAAGGCTGTAATAACCAAAGACAAATTTAAGTCAAGATTAATCGGAATTGTTGTCTAAGCTTAGCAGGGATGCCACTACTAGAATTAACCTGACCAGGGAGGCAGAGTTGTTTTAATGAACAGGTTTGATTACTCCAACAAAATTTTAAATCTTTTGCTTGATGTCCACAGATATGTTACAGTATCCAAGAATGAGATCAATGTTGCTTATCGCAAAACAGACGTATTTAGAAGAAACTTTCTCTGAATCGTCTCATTATTGACTCTACCTTTCGATTTATTTATATGGATAAACCTACCATTCCAACTATTTTTGGTATCCCCAAAGTACACAAGGGTGTTTTAAACCTCACAGTGAGACCTATAGTTTTGGCGAGATGTTCCAAGACATACCCATTGGCAGTGTATATTGAGTGGTTGCAGAAACCCTTCCTAAACACTTTTTCATATATCTTAAGCGACTCATGGGACTTTTTGAGATGTTTCACCTGGGATTTAATCCATGAGCAGTCTTTTTTCTTTGCATCAACATAATTGATTTATTCAGATGTATTCCTTTTTCTGAAGGTATGGAATTATTTTCTGAGCCCTTACTGAAATGCCATTTCCTCACAACAGATGATTTTTTAAATTCTGTTGAATCTAATGGAACTCATCCTGGACAACAACTTCGTACATTTTTGAGGGTGAGTATTATAAGCAGTTACAGGGTATTGCAATGGGGGCCATATGTGCCCCCTTGTTTGGAAACATGGTTATGTATCCCTGGGAACAGAATTTGATTTTCAACACCCATTTGGGCAACTGTTGGCTACTACACACCAGATATTTTCTATGATATTTTCATCTTCTGGAATGACACCAAAGAGAGACTTAATAAGTTTATCAAGTATATTAATTCCACTTCTTCATTTTTTGGAATTCACTTTTAATGCTTCAGATGATTCCTTTAACTAGTTAGATGTGACTATATACAAGACAAATGGACATTTTGAGTCCAATATATATAGAAAATCCACCTTTTCCAACACACACTTGCATTTTAACAGTGATCATTCATTATCACTGAAGAAATCTTTGGTCATGGGCCAGTTTGTCAGAATCAGTAGAATGATTACTGACAATGTGGTATTTGACAATGAGTGTAAGAAGCTAGCTGTAATGTTTTTGAGAGAGGATATCCAATGCAATTAATGAACAACATTAAGGAAGAAGTTGCCACCCTAAGGTCCACTAGGTTCAGTCCCATTCTTGACAGGACAATGGCATGTCAGGTACACCATCATCTACTGGCTTATCCGATTTCAACAGAAGCCTTATTCATAGGCGCCACCCTTTGAATGCAGAAGTTAAAAACATTATCTTTAAATACTGGGATATTTTATGTGGACCCTAGTTTAGCTGATCTGGATCAGGAGAAAGGCACAGTATCTGATCATACAAGCTGGGTAGTCAACTTATCAGACTCGACAAATAAGCACAAGATTTTATCATGAAGACATTGGCCATATGCCATTATTTGAAGTAAATAAATGGCAATCTCCAGTCAAGATCTGCATTTCCACTGTCAAAAAGATAGGAACAGACCAATTAATGAATGATATACCATTGATAGAAAAAATTAAAGATTTCCTTGCCAGGCAATTTTCAAACCAAATTTATACATTTATCTATCAAAATAAGCAGAATCCTGATTTTTCCAGACTGATGAGATTAGGGCAAACCTATCATATAAACAAACGTATTTATTTTTAAGTGCCGATATTATACTTGTGTGTATTTCCTGTAGCCAAACATCCCAACAAAATGTGTTTGCAATGTAAGCAGTATTAAAATGTCTCAACTTCATCTAAATGTGCATTTTCTCTGTTTAGATGTATGTCTGTCCATCTGTACCATCTGCACCATTTATACCATCAGTATGTAAGCTGTGTTCCTTTAAACTGTGAAGCATCTGCTTCCCTGTGTTTCATGTCTCTTGGGGAGGTGGGGGGTTCTCTTTGAATACACCTACTCTGTACAACTGAGCATAGAAGATCTCTCCAGGATCTTCCTACTCCATGCCCTATCTCCCTTTCACCATCATTGCTCCTTGTCATAGGTGATACCACAGCCTCTATTTGTCACAGCTGCTAAGCAGTGTTGTGCTATCTAAGTATGCGAGGGACAGAGACTACTATCATTGGATCTGTGCCACTGCCCCAAATAGGTGTACTGACTACCAGAGGGATGGTCACAACACTGGCATCCAACAGGTTAAAATAGAAAAGTGACCAGGCGAATTGATTATGGAGACAGAATCAATTCGCCAAATACAACCTGGCTCCAAGAACATAAGGGAAATATGTAGTGCTGTCCTGAGTATGGGCTTCCCAACATCCAAACCCAGACTACAACTGCACTCTGGTTACTTACAAATCTGAGTCTTTAGCCAAGAAGTTCTGGCCCCTTTTTCACCATTGTGTCTGTGAAACAGTGTTTTCAAGTGACTGTTAGCCATGGTAACTCTTTTGCGAGCAAGTTATTATCTTTACACGCATACATGCACACATACACACACACACACACACACACACACACACACACACACACACACACACACACACACACACACACACACACACACACACAAATACGTGATTTAGCCTAATATATAAAGTATAAAAATTAGTATTGTTCTAGTAACAGCTGGTTCAAGCAATTTGGTTATTAGAGGTAGAAAACACAGCATTATTAATCTACGTCTTCTCAGATAATAAATAGCAATCATACATACAAATGACAATGCCAGCCACAAGCTTAAAAGTGGATAAATAAAATATTAAGCAATAACAAATAGTGCTGATACAGATTAAATATGCAGAAGTCATAGCAATACACAGACAGAGAAAAAATGCGTCTGTTGTATAGATGGAATATGTACGGAAAAAAAAATCTACAGCTAAACAAATATCCTGTCTGTCTCTGAGTGAAGAAATACTATCTAACTTGTAAGTTAGAGAAACTAACAGAAGGTTGAATTGCAAACTTAGAGGGAAGTGATCACCACAATATCTGCGGCAAGATTAGATTGTTTCCTTGTTTCAGATAATATAGCATCATAGGAAATACAAGGAAATTGATTCCCAAGGCTAGTTATAGTTTCCCAATAATCCACCCTTTTCAAGAAAGACAAAGCAGGTCAGTCATAGACATTTATGGGTACCCACCCAATTATCCAGGCTTAATTTGAAGGATGACATGGTGCCACTTTGTTTAACTTGCAGAGTAAGTCTGTTCCAGAGGTGGGGTATGCACTGGGTATTAAATGTCTCTCCAGTGTGTCATATTAATGTGCTGGTGAAGGTTAATACTTCTGGTATGAGTGGGGCTACATGACTTGCAAAGATTACAGGAAATGAAGGAGTACAAGGTTCCCAATGGCACCAAATGCAATGCATAGATCACCCTGCAATACCCTATACGTAACTGACAAAGGTGATAGTGCTTCAAGCCTTTCCTGGTAGCTCAGAGACTTTATTCCAACAGTCTTCTTTATTAGTAATTTCTGGAGGCTTTCTGCTTGTGTAATATGTCTAGAAAGCTATATCCTAAAGGGGGCATTGTACTCAATAATTAGTCAGATTAGGTCGGTATATAGAGAGATAACTTCTTTTGACCTTGATGATATGTCTTTAGATATTTGTGGTGCTAAACTGAAGGATTTTTTTTCTGACTACTGTTACTACATGGTTGTCAAAAGGAAGGGAATTATCAACCCAGGTTTCAATATCCTTGACTACATTATTATTTTTGGAGTGGAATATATACTGCTGCCTACACTGACAGGAAGAGTTATTTATGAAATATAACAATGCTACACTTTTTTGGATTTAATTTTATCCATTTTTCAAAGACCATGTGTTTACAGGGGCTAGCCCCTTCTGTAATAAATGGATAATGAATGGGTATTAGATGAAGATTTGACAATAACACCCAGTTTGCAGTCATCTGCAAACTTAGTTAACAATGGTCCTGATTCCCATCCTGGATATAATGGAACTAGATGCCCAAAGGACAGATCGTTAGCTCCCTTCATACTTTTTTTGGAGGCATATGCCACTTTAACTATATGGGTTATATTGCTTATCTTTCAGACAGTTGACTGTCTACCTTATCTCATATTGATCTACTTTTAAGGTACTTAACTTATTAATGATGCCAACATAAGGTATAGAGTTGTATGCTTTGGCCAGATCCAAATAAGCTGTGTGAACATAATGATCATTTTCTACAGACTGTTTTAGTTTCTCAAAGAAGTTAAACTGAGGAGACAAGATCTCCCTTTGACAAAACCAAACTTATGTGGGTCTAACCTGATAAGTGTTTTGATATTATAGTTTACAATATCAGATGTGGTATGGATTTGTAAATCAGATTGGTCTGGCTAGTGGATCTATAGTTTTCTGAGTTTATAGAAGGGCCAGCCTTGTGTACAAGCATCACAACTGTAGTTCACCATCCTTCTACAACATATTCTGTAGTTAGCTAAGCTCAGGTTAAACGATTTAAGTAGGGTTCTTGCAAGGGCATGTTTGATGCTATTTTTGGGGCACCCAGGTAAATTATCAGGCCTAATGTAAGTAGCATTTCTGAACTGGTTTCCTTCAGTATGTGCTCCATTTGTGATATTAGATATAAGGAATTTAGGATTATACTGAATTAAGATAGCTGTTTCAGGGATAAAGTTTGCGCTAACTTTTTCTGCTAGTATATTTGCTATGCAACTGGGTCTGAATGGGTGGTGCCATTTTGGATATGTTTATAACACTGATACATGTTATTTTTAGTTAAAGTAACTAAAAAGGGGCTTAATCAGCTTCTGAAACCAAGGATAATTATAAGTTTTGATTGGCTTTACTATCCATGATAGAAATATTTAACTCCTTGCTGCTATTCTTGACTCAATCTGTCATATGAGACGTTTTGGATCTGTTGCATGGTTTAAGTCTTTTTTTTCTGTTATAGAGTTTATTTAACCTGATAGACCACCAGGTTGATTTTTTTTTCTAAACTTGCCATTATATGTGACTGTAGTAGGAATGGACAGGTCTAGACACTTACCAATGTGTGAATAGAAGTATTGTATAAATAGCACTTGTGTCAGGGTCAGATAGGGTGATATTACAAGTGAATCTGGGTAGCTCATCAAGTTTGATGAGGTTTGGTCATTTAAGGTCTTTGGATTCAGAGTTATTTACTTCAGGAGCTTTAGAGATCTTGAAAGAGAAGGTTACAAGTTTATGGTTAGGCTCAACCATGGATGGGGAAACTAAGAGTGGTACATGTAGTGGCTCTGATACTTCAAACCAGGTCAAGAATATTATGTCCCCTAGTTGGTTTAGCTATATGTTCCAGCAAATGTTTAGTAAATCTAAGAATCTGTCAGCATACCTGACTTTGGAGTTATAGATGTACCAGTTTATTTATGGGTAGTTGAAATCTCCCATTATAAAGCCATGTTTTTAATAGACAGTTCCACAAGTACCTTTAGGAATATTACATGGTCATTAGGGGACATAGAAGAATAGTTTATCTTGTTCAGTATAAGTTGGCATTAAACAAGTTTCTTTTGTGGATCTGTGAGAATCTGTATAAAGGTGATGTGGTCCTTGACAAATATGGAAACACCACCACATTTTCCATCAGGGATGAATACACAGTAGGTGTAAAGCCCAGGCATGGAAGGAGTAATATCTTTACAATGAAACTAAGTCTCAGTAACTACACAAACGTATAGTGTTCAAGTTGTAGGAAAGCCTCAAGATCAGTAAATTTGTTTTTAAGACTTCTGACCGTGAGAAAAGCCACCGTGATATGGTCTGAGTTAGGGCTGGAAATGGTTACATTGATATTTCCTACTTTGAGGTGTCTGTTAGTGGTACTTTGTCCAAAAAAGAGACCATCAGGGTAGCAAGGTGTTTAACCAGTAGCCAGCCGTGGGGAAGCAATCGGATTGTCAATCAATCTCACCTTACCTCATCTCATGCTAACAAATACAGAATCCCCCAGATGATGCAAACTGCTAAGCAAATTGTTGAAACCAATCATCTTATCTTTGTATAATATGTATAATTTCAGATAATGGAAAGTAACAGAAGGATTCCATTTAAGACCAGTGTTTGCCTGCACTTGACGTATGCATAGTGAATTCCAACATGTCAATATGCATGTCCCTTTGGGTTGTGCACCTCAGGTCAGTCACACCTACATGGATTACCACTACAGCATATTTGTCTGGTGAAAGGGCATTTTGAGCCCTTGTGATGTCATAAATCTTGGTAGCAAAAAGACAAGTACTTTACCTCTGTCTTTGTCCAGTCTTGAGTGTGGAGTCAGTCCATTTGGAAAGTGTCACCAGTTACTAAGACATTACTGCTTTTACTCATGGAATTGTACCTCCTGGTGACTCTTTCCCATGTTTGAACATGGTACTGAGGTGGTGGCAGTAGCTGATTGCTGGGATTTAGTCTTCTTAGTCCAAGGAGGCTGCAGTGGTGACTTTTTTACAGCCTTAGCATAAACCATTTTAGGAAAAGTATGAAATTCAGTTGGCCTCCTATACTACTGATTAATAAAAAGGCCCTATTCAACTATCTGAGGAACTACAAAAAAAGAGACAAATATTACCACTAGTTTGGTGAATTAATTACTAATATAGACCAACTAGAGACTCTTTTTGCAGGAACATCTCATCACTGTCTAAAAGTAAAACACCTGATAAGATTAATATCCTTGAATGTAAATACCCATGTCTTACTATTACTGCTAGTATGGGCAATGATTTTTTAAGAAAACATTTTACAGAAGCTGCACTAGATGGATCAATAGAGTTCTTTCTATCCAAACTTATCCCCTCTATTATCTGGTGTGTTCATTTTTTTTTTTCAAAAGAATCTCCAAATGGGATTTGTACCCCTATCATGTAAGTCAGCTTTTGTTATTCTAATACCAAAGAAAGCACTAAAATACAGTGAATAATTAACAGCCAATAAGCCTGACACATATTACTAGCAAATGTTTTGAACAAATACTTTCTGAATTTACTAGTACCTGTAAAAACAAAGACAGACTTGGATATCTATCATCATATTTTATGTTAGGGAAGATCCTCTATGTTGAATTTAATAAACGTTTATCAGAGTATTTGGGAAGCTATGTTGATATGGGATTTTCAGTGGACGGTTTGCTATCAAAACATGGAACGCCACTTATGTGAAACTGGGATGGTCGAATGCATGTTTCCCAGTTTCCGTAATGCCGATCTGGAAATGTTTGAATCCATATTAGCGAATGGTAGTGTACATTCACTAATATAAGACTGGCATTCTGACCGAAGATCCCACTACAATGGGGATGAGGAAATTTACCCTATTCCTCACATTAGTGCAATCTCAGAGTTGGAATATATAATATGCAGGAGGTATGAGGGGTGCAGGGGGGCTTGGCCCTCTGCAAAACTGTAAAAACATGTGCTTTATACTTATAATTTCCATGGCAGCTTCACCACAACAGCCCGAGGGTTTGACATCATGTCCTCATATTTCAAATCATTTTTAATGCAGACGTCAAGATAATGATTGCCAACATTCTGTTAAAGTGACATTAACAAATTTGACAATGACATTTGACAAAATGATTAGAATTTGTTGTTAATTTCAGCATTTTGATAGTAAACCTCAGTAGACCTGGTGCATTTGGATTTCTCCAAGGTGTTTGACTCTGTTCACTCACAGTAAAATAATTAACACCATGTACAAATGAATATTAATGGGTATATTATAAGTTGGGTAGGAAATTGATTGATGAATAAGATTCTGAGTTAAGATTCAGATAATTACATCTAAGGAAACATCAGTCTCTGGTGGAGCACCTCAAGGATCATTTCTGGGACCAGTCTTGTTTCTTATGTTCATGTCTGAATTCCCATTCTGTAATGACATATGGGTTAGCAAAGTTGCAGATGATACCAAAACTTGGGACAGTTGTGAACATAGTAAAAGATCAAGCCAAATACAGAGATATGTGGATGGTATTTATGTATGGTCAAAAAGGAATCATACAAATTAATGCTAGTAAAACAGAAGTGATGCATTCATATTCCATTGGCAATGTAATTTTGGAGGGAGCAAATAGGATTAAGAATATGGGTATCATAACTGTTGGTGAGTTTAAATATGATGGCAGTACCTTGGTGATAATTAGGAATTGTTATTTAACAATAAAAGACATCTTGTGTAGTGTGGTTAGTGGAGAAGAAAAGATCTTTATTCTTATCTATAAGGTAATATGAAGACCCTTAATGGAATATTTTGTGGTGGCATGTGTTTACAACTGCTCACAATTACACTCAGGACAGATCAGATGAGTCACACATTTGACTTTCGTGGATAGGCAGGAATGGTTGTCTCTGTATTCAGTTGCTTAATAAAATGCATTGGAAAAGAACCTTGTGCTTGAAAGCTTTGCCTTGCTATCTTGTGTCTGCTGTGCTTTCATTACATTTCTGGACATTGGACTTCTGTTTTTTTTTATTTTATTTTGTTCATGGATTCTTACCTTGAGGTCCTTTAACCACTAGAGGTGTTTTTTATTGATATTCAGTTGCTTATAGATTACGTACAGTTGATCTGATTGTAATATGTAAAAGCATAAAAATGATGTTCCAGCATCTACAGTTGGGAGAGAGTTTAAATTATACCCTTTAGAAACATTAAACCATACTTTACTAATGCACACTCATGTGTATAATTCTTTTGTGGGAAAAGGTCATAACATGACAGATCTGGTAAAATTTGGAATGGACTTTCTTTGGATATTATAAAGGTTCCAAGTGTTGAAATATTCAAAGGAGCTGTGGACAACTGATTTGTCAAAGGAGTATTTATTCACTGATTTTGGGCAAACTGATGTAAAGTTTCCTTGGAAGCTCAGCGTTTGATATTTACAAACATTGTTTGTGATGAGATGTGGGCGATAGTGTGTGATGTTCACAGGCCATGTTAGTGAGTGAAAGAGATGTCTCCAGATTGCCTAGATGTTTGTTCCTCATAAACTGAATTATTCATGTAAAGCAGAAGTTAATTGTAAGCACATGGCAGTTCCTACAACACCTGAGAGTGCCAAGTGCTAGAAGGCTGGCACAGAGGCATAGCTAGGATGAGGTGAAGGTTTCAGTCCCCCAGGAAGAAAGTGTTAGAAGCATGATCAGTAGATCCTGATTGGTCTTCAGTGTATTACATTTGTGGTCAAAACTGAAGCACTGTAGTAGTCTGTCCCTTGAGTGCAATGCCAGCATTCAGAAATGATATTGCATTTGTAGTCAGAACTGAAGTGTTGTAGCAGTCTATGTGTGGCATAAACCTTAGAAGCTCCTTGTTACATTTGTAGCAATCAGTTTACAACATTGTACAACTGCAAAAGACCTTTTTTCTGTTCCTCAAGTTCCAGGAGAGTTTTTGCTCCTCAATTTAAAGTTGAGAGAGCTTCAGACTGGAGGATTATGGTAGGTGCAAAATAGGTAGCTACATCTGTGTTGGCAATAGAAGAGATGCAAGCAAATTTACTTTTCATTTTGTCCACGTTTGTTTTGAATTTATTTTGGTCTAAGTGCTCAACATATACTATTTGTGGTTTGGTTAGGTGTAGGTAAGAAGAACTAAGCTAGATGAAAGCTTCACGCGCACGCACGCACGCGCACACACAGACACACACACACACACACACACACACACACACACACACACACACACACACACACACACACACACACACAATGTGAGAACAACAGAGAGAGTGCAGCCACTACTACAGCAATAAGGAGCCTAGGCTCAGCAGGTAACAATGCAGTAACACTGACTGGCACAGCATGCAAGTAGTAGGGGCTCACTGCAACAACCACAACCTAAAGCAATATGGCAGCAATAAAATGCTGGACTAATAACTGATAGCAGATTTGCGCAACTGTACACAGCTTTCAGCTATACAGCTATGATGAAACACTCAATGAGCACACTAGCCAATGTCCAAACACACTATAAAGTTGTCCAGTTACTATATTGGTGACTTCTGTACAGCATTAACCATCTCTTGTGCAGTATTACTAACAACAGCATTGGGACAAGTGTTGTGGCATGCAGGCAGCCACAATATACAAAAAACAGAACCTTGAAAAAGCCAGTCAGAATACAACATACTACTAGACCAGAAGTAATTTGAACTCCCAGATCAGCAACAAATTGCCCTCTCTCACAAGGTGATCATTACCAGTATTCCAGGATGGCTGCTAACCACTGCCAAATTAGGTTGTTTCAATTAGCAATATGCACCGAAATAAGCAAAAAAATGTTTCATATATTAAACAACTATATAAGTAATTACTTTCATGGTGATTGGTGTTTTGAAGGAAATGAAGAAAGGAATCAAATCTAGACCATTTTAACTCCTTCTGTTCTCCCAGAAAAAGTAATTAACCCAGCTTTTTCACATATAATGGAAAAGTTTCTCATGAACCAGAGCTGATTACAATACATCTAATTACATCAGTTTCATTCCCATACAGTAGACAATAGAAAATGAAGAGCACAGACTTTTCAGTGCACCTATTAACTGTTGGCATATTAATGGCTGCTTACTTTTACAGTTCTGGGAAGCTGCTTCTTTGAAGTACAGTAGGTAGGAAGTAGGTAATTAAGCCTTTCTTAAAAACTACAGAAAGTTGCAGTTTTCACTTCAAATACAAGTGCCATATATTTCTCTTATTTATTTATTTATTTGAACTTTGGTAACCAGTAAGTGGACTTTTCAAGTGACCGTTTCAACAATATCCACAATAGTTTCAAGCAAGGTGTAAATATGTACAATATTTACAGTATTTACAAGGTAGAATATGCTTAGCAGAGTGATACTGTGATGATATGGGCAAGTGGCAGCATAGCCAGCTAGAGTTTTGTAAAGAATGATATGTCCTTTGAATATCAAACTGATTTATACAAGATGCTTGTGCTACAAATTTATTAAAACTGTATGTTATTTGTATATCAAACTGATTTTAGACAGATGCTTGTGCTGAAAATGTATTTGTGAACTTTGCTTGTGTTGAAATCTATCAACAGTGCACTCTGCTGAAATGAAGATAAATGTACATGTATTACTGTAGCTGAATTAAATGTATATGTTTTAATAGAGGATACTATCACAGCAGAGGTTAACGTTAAGAAAAATAAGGGAAGTATAAATGAGCTGTTAAGCCATTAAAAGGCACCCGCAGTACTGAATAGGACCAGAGATGCTAGGTCTAGGGAAGAGACTTTGTTCTTCAGCTCAGTGGAAAGATGGGAGGCCTCATGCACTGCCATAAGCATTTGGATGTGTACTGTGGCTGCCTGTGCTAAATTCCTGTCTCAGCTTCAAAGAGGAATACTGTGAGAACCTAGAGTCAGGTTATCAGATGAGGTCATTCATTCTGCCAGCTCTCTTGGAAATTGTATTTTAGATATTACAAAGAGAAATATCAGAGTATTTAATATTCTGTTTGGGAAGCCTGACTAGCAAGACCCTCACCCACAGCATCTTGCCTTGTGGTAGTAAGTAACTTAACTAGCAAACAGTAATTTTTCTTAGATTCAGACAGGAATGTAGTGAAGCTTAGTTTAGATATTGCTTTTTTTTTATTTATCTGAGTTTGTCCATCATGTCCTTTTCAATATTTCCTGTGATCTGAACTCTGTGGTTTACTGTGAATATATATTCAATATTTTCATGTACTTTTATTATTTATTAAATATATTGAAAACTTTTATTGTGGATGGTCTTTGTAGAAAGTATCTAATCTTGGAGAGTGCTTATATTTATTTGCTGAAACTGTGTGGGCCACTCCAGAAGGCCTAGCCATCATGGTGAACTACTACCATTTGTAATAGTATTAATATTACACAGAATAATTGGATGCTCCATTTAAGATTTTTATAGTAACTGACTGGTGGCAGTGATAACTACATTGTAGTCTGTGTAAAGCTGATAGAGTGGGTAAGCTGTGCCAGCCTTTCCCATGTACGTGTATATGAAAATTAAATCTTAAATAGTGCATGTGTCAGCTACTTGGGGCAGGGACACAAAACACTGGGTTTACAGAGAGGTTGCTGGAGAACTTGGCTTGGACACTCAGCTGAGGACCTAACCCTAGCTGTACTAGTGTCGAGTCTTACTGGGGATCTGGAGAGAGACAGATAATGAGACATCCAGGCCACGGGTTGAGTGTGTTCCCTGTGTGCTCTTAAGGGAGATTGTACTTGATACAAAGAGGTCTGCATCTGGAAATACTGAGTGCATCCATGTGTATTCCAAGTGCAGGTCCCTCTCCGGTGTCAGTGGTGAGGATTCAGGTTCCTTGATTACTGGATCATCATGGTGATGACACATATTGGTGCCCATCATATATTGGTAGCAGTCGTGGGCATCACAGATACCTGTATATAGTACTGGGAAATATTCCAGTCACAGTAAGTCTACAATCTTAAAGCAACTTACTCAGTTACCAAAAAGCAATTACAGACAGTTTCTTCAGTTTAGTCTTGAAGCCATCTAGTGTTGTTTAAGAATGTACTTCTCCAGGTATTTAATTCCATGTCATGATAAACGCCAAAACTAGCAAAACTCAAAAAACAAAAAATATATATTGAGCAAAGAGGCAGCAGGAAAGGCTGTGGAAAATCTTTATTACAGCTCAAATACACTACTGGTACCTCGGCATTTCCCCTTCAATGGATAAATGTGCAATAAGACAGCCATACTTTTATACACATAAAACCCCAATTAATTAATTAAATCCTTAAAGTGAAAACACTTTTTTCAAACATTTTTATACACACATCTTGTAAACTTGCAAATATATGAATCTATAAATTCTAAAGTACAAACACATTGTCATTACCCATTTATATATAAGTTGTACAATAAACTTTTTAACATTTTACAACACAAATATCATAAACATAGTCACCACATTTTATTTTAAAGTCTGAGCACTAAAAAACAGACATTTAATTCACCAAATTGACCTCAAGATTAAGACCACCGGAAAATAGTGTTCCATAATTCAAAATGAATTTACTTTCCAAAACCAACAGTTTCCCGACAATATCACCCCCCTTATTTAAAACAGGCTGAGCAAGAACACTAAAGAAAAAAAAAGATAAATTATATTTATATAGATATAGATATATACATATATATATATATATATATATATATATATATATATATATATATATAAAGTGTTCTGCAACTGGGCTCATCATGTTGACATTCCGAATGTCCTTCAAATGTTCCATAATCCTCACTTTTACACCTCTCTTAGTTTGTCCTATATACCACTTAGTCTCAGCACACCCACAACCCACTGCATAAACTACTCCACAAGAATTACAATTAAACCTGCCCTTACACACATACTTTTTACCATTAATAAATTCACCTGAAATATCTCTAATATATCTACATAACTTACAGTGACCACAGGCATACATGCTCAAAGACTCTACTGAGCCGCCAAATTGACTCATGTTCAGTAGTTCTTTCAAATTGGCATATCGCCCACAGGAAAATCTAACAGACCTGGGAAACAACTTACCTATGTTTATATCTTCACAAACGACATGCGATAAATCTAAAATAATCCTTCTCATGGTTTCAGAAAAACCTGAGAACTTGGAAACAAAAAAGATTTCTCTTTTATCAGAGTCATCATCTCTAATCTCAATTCTATGTCTCCCTTTTCTACCAGACAATTTTCCAACCAAAACTTCATCCAAGGCATGTTGTAGGTCAATTTCACTATAACTTCTCACAGAAGGCCTGTTTTTAACTTTCAGAAGAAACCTCTTTTTGTAATTTTCTTCTGAAGTATTACTGGCAATATGTTTAAATTCACCTAGGGGCAAAGACTTAAGGAAGTGGGAAGGGTGCATGCTATCTGCATGTAAAAAATTATTTACTGCAGTAGCTTTCCTGAATGGTGAGAGAATGAGATGGTGTATAAGCTGTTGCTGGTTAGGGAAGACTATATTAAACTTAGTCATAACCCAGTGAACAGTTTTAATGAGCAATGACTGGAAATTTTAGAAAGGGGAGAAAGATTAGTTTTTTTCACTAGGGAAAATGTTAAAAAATTACACATTGCAAAACCATGTGACCCCCACCTTCTATGCATTACCTAAACTGCATAAGGATTTTGTAAACCCGCCAGGGAGCCCGATAGTTGGCTCCTATTTGCAGAATGTAGGCACATTTTTGGATTCACTCATGAAAAAATATTGGAGTAGAATTCCTGCACATGTGACTAATACTGAGGAATTATGCAAAGAAGTTAAAAAAGTTTCATGGCATGATGATTATTATTGGGTGGTGGTGAACGTTGACTCATTGTATATGAATATACAGTTAAAGTGGGGTTTGGAAGCTATTAGAGACATTTTGGGTGATGGTACTAGAAGTGCATTTGTGGTAAGGTTGCTTAAATTTTGTCTTACAACTATTTTAGATTTGAGAATTAAATTTTCATTCAGTTAAAGGGGACAACAATGGGGGCATCATATGGGCTATTTTGACAGGAAATATATTTACAGTTCTGATTTCTGTAAGAAAAATGCTGTGTTGTTTAAGTGATATATTGATGACCTCATCTTTTTATGCAAGGGTGATCCTAAAGATTTTGACATCTTTTTCTTTGGTTTGAATTCTAATGAGCATAAATTGAGTTTTTCAATGTTGAAAGGAGAATCTAGTGTTGAATTCTTAGATGTTGAGTTCTATGTGGGCACCAAAAATAATATCTAGTTTAAACCATTCAGGAAAGCTACTGCAGTAAATAAATTTTTACATGCAGATAGCATGCACCCTCCCAATGCACAATGCAGTAACACTGACTAGCACAGCATGCAAGTAGTAGGGGCTCACTGCAACAACCACAACCTAAAGCAATATGGCAGCAATAAAATGCTGGACTAATAACTGATAGCAGATTTGCGCAACTGTACACAGCTTTCAGCTATACAGCTATGATGAAACACTCAATGAGCACACTAGCCAATGTCCAAACACACTATAAAGTTGTCCAGTTACTATATTGGTGACTTCTGTACAGCATTAACCATCTCTTGTGCAGTATTACTAACAACAGCATTGGGACAAGTGTTGTGGCATGCAGGCAGCCACAATATATAAAAAACAGAACCTTGAAAAAGCCACTCAGAATACAACATACTACTAGACCAGAAGTAATTTGAACTCCCAGATCAGCAACAAATTGCCCTCTTTCACAAGGTGATCATTACCAGTATTCCAGGATGACTGCTAACCACTGCCAAATTAGGTTGTTTCAATTAGCAATATGCACCGAAATAAGCAAAAAAATGTTTCATATATTAAACAACTATATAAGTAATTACTTTCATGGTGATTGGTGTTTTGAAGGAAATGAAGAAAGGAATCAAATCTAGACCATTTTAACTCCTTCTGTTCTCCCAGAAAAAGTAATTAACCCAGCTTTTTCACATATAATGGAAAAGTTTCTCATGAACCAGAGCTGATTACAATACATCTAATTACATCAGTTTCATTTCCATACAGTAGACAATAGAAAATGAAGAGCACAGACTTTTCAGTGCACCTATTAACTATTGGCATATTAATGGCTGCTTACCTTTACAGTTCTGGGAAGCTGCTTCTTTGAAGTACACTAATTGAATATGTGTGACTTGACTTCATTATATGCAGGTAATTAAGCCTTTCCTAAAAACTACAGAAAGTTGCAGTTTTCACTTCAAATACAAGTGCCATATATTTCTCTTATTAATTTATTTATTTGAACTTTGGTAACCAGTAAGTGGACTTTTCAAGTGACCTTTTCCACAATATCCACAATAGTTTCAAGCAAGGTGTAAATATGTACAATATTTACAGTATTTACAAGGCAGAATACACTTAGCAGAGTGATATTGTGATGATATGGGCAAGTGCCAGCATAGCCAGCTGGAGTTTTGTAAAGATTGATATGTCCTTTGAATATCAAACTGATTTATACAAGATGCTTGTGCTACAAATTTATTAAAACTCTATGTTATTTGTATATCAAACTGATTTTAGACCGATGCTTGTGCTGAAAATGTATTTGTGAACTTTGCTTGTGTTGAAATCTATCAACAGTGCACCCTGCTGAAATGAAGAGAAATGTACATGTATTACTGTAGCTGAATTAAATGTATATGTTTTAATAGAGGATACTATCACAGCAGAGGTTAACTTAAGAAAAATAAGGGAAATATAAATGAGCTGTTAAGCCATTAAAAGGCACCCACAATACTGAGTAGGACCAGAGATGCTGGGTCTAGGGAAGAGCCTTTGTCCATCAGCTCAGTGGAAAGATGCGAGCCCCATGCACTGCCATAAGCATTTGGATGTGTATTGTGGCTGCCTGTGCTAAATTCCTGTCTCAGCTTCAAAGAAGAATATTGTGAGAACCTAGAGTCAGATTACTAGATGAGGTCATTCATTCTTCCAGCTCTCTTGGAAATTATATTTTAGATATTACAAAGAGAAATCTCATAGTATTGAATATTCTGTTTGGTAATCCTGACTAGCAAGACCCCCACCCACAGCATCTTGCCTTGTGGTTGTAAGTAACTTAACTAGGGAACAGTAATTTTTCTTAGATTCAGACAGGAATGTAGTGAAGCTTAGTTTAGATATTGCTTTTCTTTATTTATCTGAGTCTGTCCATCATGTCCTTTTCAATATTTCCTGAGATCTGAACTCTGTGGTTTACTGTGAATATATATTCAATATTTTCATGTACTTTTATTATTTATTAAATATATTGAAAACTTTTATTGTGGATGGTCTTTGTAGAAAGTATCTATTCTTGGGGAGTGCCTCAGCATTTTGCCTTCAACGGATAAATGTGCAATAAGACAGCCATACTTTTATACACATAAAAACCCAATTAATTAATTATACCCTTAAAGTAAAAACACTTTTTTCAAACATTTTTTATACACACAACTTGTAAACTTGCAAATATATGAATCTATAAATTCTAAAGTACAAACGCATTGTCAATACCCATTTATATATAAGTTGTACAATAAACTTTTTAACATTTTACAACACAAATATCATAAACATAGTCACCACATTTTATTTTAAAGTCTGAGCACTAAAAACAGACTTATTTATTTCACCAAATTGACCTCAAGAGTAAGACCCCTGGAGAATAGTGTTCTATAATTCAAAATTAATTTACTTTCCAAAACTAACAGTTTCCTGACAATATCACCCCCTTATTTAAAACAGGCTGAGCAAGAACACTAAAGAAGAAAGAAGATAAATTACCTTTATATATATTAATAAATTATTCTGCAACTAGGCTCCTCATGTTGACATTCCAAATGTCCTTTAAATGTTCCATAATCTTCACTTTTACACCTCTCTTAGTTTGTCCTATATACCACCTAGTCTCAGCACACCCACAGCCTACTGCATAAACTACTCCACAAGAACTACAATTAAACCTGCCCTTACACACATACTTTTTACCATTAATAAATTCACCTGAAATATCTCTAATATATCTACATACCTTACAGAGACCACAGGCATGCATGCCCAAAGACTCTAGTGAGCCACCAAATTGACTCACGTTCAGTAGTTCTTTCAAATTGGCATATCGCCCATAGGAAAACCTAACAGACCTGGGAAACCACTTACCTATGTTTATATCTTCACAAACGACATGCCATAAATCTAAAATAATCTTTCTCATGGTTTCAGAAAAACCTGAGAACTTGGAAACAAAAAAGATTTCTCTTTTATCAGAGTCATCATCTCTGATCTCAATCCTATGTCTCCCTTTTCTACCAGATGATTTTCCAACCAAAACTTCATCCAAGGCATGTTGTAGGTCAATTTCACTATAACCTCTCACAGACTTTTTAACTTCCAGAAGAAACTTCTTTTTGTAATTTTCTTCTTTAGTATTACGGGCAATATATTTAAATTCATCTGGGGAAAAGACTTAAGGAAGTGGGGAGGGTGCATGCTACCTGCATGTAAAAATTTATTTACTGCAGTAGCTTTCCTGAATGGTGAGAGAATGAGATGGTGTATAAGCTGTTGCTGGTTAGGGAAGATTATATTAAACTTAGTCATAACCCAGTGAATGGTTTTAATGAGCAACGACTTGAAATTTTAGAAATGGGAGAAAGATTAGGTTTTCTCACTAGGGAAAATGTTAAAAAATTACACATTGAAAAATCATGTGACCTCACCTTCTATGCATTACCTAACCTGCATAAGGATTTTGTAAACCCGCCAGGGAGACCAATAGTTTCAGGGGTTGGCTCCTAATTGCAGAATGTAGGGACATTTTTGGATTCACTCATGAAAAAAATATTTGAGTAGAATTCCTGCACATGTGACTAATACTGAGGAATTATGCAAAGAAGTTAAAAAAGTTTCATGGCATGATGATTATTATTGGGTGGTGGTTGACATTGACTCATTGTATATGAATATACAGTTAAAGTGGGGTTTGGAAGCTATTTGAGACATTTTGGGTGATGGTCCTAGAACTGCATTTGTGGTAAGGTTGCTTGAATTTTGTCTTACAACTATTTTAGATTTGAGAATGAAATTTTCCTTCAGTTAAAGGGGACACAATGGGGGCACCATATGTCCCCACTTATGTTATTCTATATATGGGCTATTTTGAAAGGAAATATATTTACAGTTCTGATATCTGTAAGAAAAATGTTGTGTTGTTTAAGTGATATACTGATCTTTTTATGCAAGGGCGAGCCTAAAGATTTTGACATTTTCTTCTCTGGTTTGAATTCTAATGAGCATAAATTGAGTTTTTCAATGTTGAAAGGAGAATCTAGTGTTGAATTCTTAGATGTTGAGTTCTATGTGGACACCAAAAATAATATCTAGTTTAAACCATTCAGGAAAGCTACTGCAGTAAATATTTTTTTACATGCAGATAGCATGCACCCTCCCCACTTGCTTAAGTCTTTGCCCCTAGGTGAATTTAAACATATTGCCTGTAATACGTCAGAAGAGAATTACAAAAAGAAGTTTCTTCTGGAAGTTAAAACAGGTTCTCTGTGAGAGGTTATAGTGAAATTGACCTACAACATACCTTGGATGAAATTTTGGTTGGAAAGTCATCTGGTAGAAAAGGGAGACATAGGAATGAGATCAGAGATGATGACTCTGATAAAAGAGAAATCTTTTGTTTCCAAGTTCTCAGATTTTTCTGGAGCCATGAGAAGGATTATTTTAGATTTATGGCATGTCATTTGTGAAGATATATATGTAGGTAAGTTGTTTCCCAGTTTTGTTAGAGTTTCCTATGGACAATATGCCAATTTGAAAGAAGTACTGAACATGGGTCAATTTGGTGGCTCACTATAGTCTTTGGGCATGTATGCCTGTGGTCACTGTAAGGTATGTAGATATATTAGAGATATTTCAGGTGAATTTATTAATGGTAAAAAGTATATGTGTAAGGGCAGATTTAATTGTAATTCTTGTGGGGTAGTTTATGCAGTGGGTTGTGGGTGTACTGAGACCAAGTGGTATATAAGACAAACTAAGAGAGGTGTAAAAGTGAAGATTATGGAACATTTAAAGGACATTCGCAATGTCAACAGGAGGAGCCCAGTTGCGGAATACTTTATTACTATACATAAAGGTAATTTATCTTCTTTTTTCTTTA
Organism: Protopterus annectens; assembly: GCF_019279795.1. NCBI lineage: Eukaryota > Metazoa > Chordata > Ceratodontiformes > Protopteridae > Protopterus > Protopterus annectens. Next base: position 1,948,825,953 of record NC_056741.1, read on the forward strand.
GTGTTCTTGCTCAGCCTGCTTTAAATAAGTGGGGTGATATTGTCAGGAAACAGTTGGTTTTGGAAAGTAAATTCATTTTGAATTATAGAACACTATTCCCCAGGGGGTCTTAATCTTGAGGTGAATTTGGTGAACTAAGTAAGTCTGTTTTTTAGTGCTTAGACTTTAAAATAAAATGTGGTGACTATGTTTATGATGTTTGTGTTGTAAAATTGTAAAATGTTAACAAGTTTATGGTAAAACATATATATAAATGGGCATTGACAATGGTTTTGGTACTTTAGAATTTATAGATTCATATATTTGCAAGTTTACAAGTTATGTATATAAAAATGTTTGAAAAAAAGTGTTTTCACTTTAAACGTATAATTGATTAATTGGGGTTTTATGTGTATAAAATTATGGCTGTCGTATTGCACATTTGTCCATTGAAGGTGAAATGCCGAGGTACCAGTGGTGTATGTGAGCTGTAATAAGGATTGTCCACAGCCTTTCCTGCTGCCTCTTTGCTCAATATATATATTTTTTGTTTTTTGAGATTTAATTCGATGTCACTGGCCCAAGTTTAGTAAAGTTCCTTTTTCCTATGGCACTGCCAGTATGTGGTCTGAGCAAAGTAATGCCATTGTCCTGACTTCTTGTCAATGACTATGATGGTTTTGTTATAAAAATGATTTTGGTTGGGGGACAATAATTCACCATGAACCGGTAGCCAATGAAATCACTTTAAGAGATCATAGTGGTAGGCAAGCTTGTCAGCTAGAAATACAAAATGAGAGGTTTTGTTTTCCAGTAGCTATAGTTAACTCTTACAATCACTGGAGGGATACTGGCCAGTTTTGGGGGAGTAGCAACTAACATAATGCTAGATTTTTGGGAATTAATTATTAATCTGTTAGTTAGGCAAATACATAGATTAGTAAAATTGTCCTGTAATGGAGTGGCAGCTGGTGACTTCAAAGTAAGGGGGGGATGCAGAAAGCAACTGAATGGGTGAGGCTAAATGGAATGAGGTAGGCTCTATTACAGTGTGTCAGTGAGTTTGTTTGTTTTACTACTTGTAATAAAACAGATGAGATTCATCATTCACTTTTGTCCACAGACTGCTGAATATGTACCTATTAATTATTTCCAATTTACTATATACACACATTAGATGTCTGACTTGCAGTCAAGGACAGCCTTAGGTGAATTGCAGCCCTAGATGAAGGACTTTATGGATCCCACTGATGCACATTGATCCCTCCTGCATTTCCCAGTGCGACTTCCATGTTTTCTCTTCATCCTGGCTTCATACCGTCCAGACAGATTAATTCTTTCTTGCTTTCTCGCACTTCATATTTTTTAGCTCTCCAAAATGCTTTTAATAAATCTTAACCGGATAAGACTCTACTGTAATAAGTCTGGAGGATGTAACTAAATTAAGCTGGGTGACTGAGGCCCCCAAAGTTCATAGGGTTCTAGATGGGCCGAGGAACATCTTAGAGTTTTATTACAACCTTTTGATTAAATGATGGCATGACAAAAATTGACGCTTTAAGAGCCAATACCATAGTGAAGATAAAACTTCTACTTATGTCCTAGGCACCCAGTGTTTGAGTAGCAGCTTGGGTGCCTGAGGTACTGGCAGAAAAGGATTGGTATGCTCATCCTGGGGGGGGGGGGGCATTTGTCTAGGCCCTCCTTGCATGAGGCATGGTCCGCAGAGGAGGAGAGACACCCTCTGAATACTAAAGCAAATACAAAGGGGTGTGTGTGTGTGTGTGTGTGTGGGGGGGTGATAAAATTTAAAAAAAGAAAAAAAACTTCCAGCATACTGCATGATGGGGAGCTGGGATGTCCTGATCTCCTTTTCAGACCTGACCTTTACAGGAGTAAGTCTGGATAAAGCAGGAGGGATTGGTAGACCTGGTGAATGAGGAAGGCCACAGAGATTCCCTCATAGTCAGATGTAGGAAGGGTAAAAAAAATCACAATTAAGGAAAGAAATTCCATCTTGTTTTTTCTTCAAAGGAAAAAATAATTTGTGTCTAAAGCTTAATGTTCAAAGCTAACAAAATAATAGTTCTCCAATAAACTGAGATGACAAATGCAAGGATATATAAATCTTGTCTGGTAATAGTGCCTGCTTTCCTTCTCCTCCAAAATCATAGAGTTACCTTCTGTGCAGCCCTCTGGTATTAGACTGAGATGAAAGTAAAAGTACAGATGTCTGGAGTTGTATATTACACTCTGGGAGAAGAAACCAAAGCATGTGTACAAAACCCACACAGAGACAGGGAGTAGATTCACCTCTGCACAGAAGGAATCACAGCCAACATCTCAAACACAGAACCAAGTATGGTTAGGTGGCAACACTACTTGATGTAACACACTGCCAATGATCACTTGCTATCATACATATCCTTTCCAGACCACCACTGACAAGCACTTAATGATTAGAATGCTGATGTTTGATTGTACTAGAAAGAAAAAATATACTTGATATTGTTCTAAATAAAGATACATTTCAGCAATTTCCCCTCACACACACATTAATTTTCCTCATAGACAATCCCCATACTGATCAATTTCAGCCACTGTATTGAATGTACACACCTCAGATATCTGGCATTGTTAAAAGTAGCCACGCCACAGAAAAGTGTCAGTAAAGTATTCCATCTGACTTCATACAAATTGATTCTATTTCAGCAAAGCTGGAATAATGACTGTTTACCTTGATCCAATTATTTTCTCTTCTCTGCACTTGATCAAATGATGGCAATGATGTTCACTTTCATCAGCTGACAACCCCTGTGGAATTTACCTTCTCAGTTCATTCCTGTCAGAATAAAGTGTGCAACACACTACATCCACCCCCAACATACTTCTCAACCTTTTATCTCAAGAATCAAAGAAAAAGCTGAACATTAATGATGGACAAAGAACCAAAATCAGTGACAATTAGAAACTTACTAGAATAACAGGTTTTGCATTAGCATGTTTTTTAAAGGCTATTAAGTTTGAAACTCAAATCTCTGTCATCATTATTTAGTGATTGCAGTCCTCACTGATGTGCCAACAAAACCACACATTTATGAGGAACAGACCAAACTATGAGACAAAAAACAGACATTTTGAAAAATTTGGGGGCAACTAAGAGCACCTTTACCCCCACGCACATATACAGAGATGTGAACAATAATTGCAACCCCTTGTAGAATTGTGACTCTTTGCCTCAAATCATTTATCAAAGTCAAATTAATGAATAAATATATAAATAACTGCCACGCAGAATTAAACTTTTCTCAACTCACTGCTGTCAGAATACAGTATCCAACAAACTGCACCCACTTCCTCCAAACACCTCAAAACATCTTAGTTCAAACATCGGGGAGAAAGATAAATAATAACTGGGGAGATATGACCAAAATCCAGGCCTGATATTTCCTTTACATATTTAGAAAATTTCTAGAATAGCAGGATTTGCATTTTCATATACTTTAAAAAGGTTAAGTCTATCATCATTTTGAGACTTAACGATTTGCAAAACGCCACACATTTTATGAGAAAAAAGATCAATTAGGAAAAAATTCTATACCCCTATATATACATATATATATATATATATATATATATATATATATATATATATATATATATATATATATATATATATATATATACTCTATATGCAAAGAGAAAGAGAAATAGAATGTGCTGGAAGTTGTTCTGTGCAATATCACAGTACAGTGGGGATTGTGGAATTTGCTCTTTCCCCACTGTAGTGTGATTTCAGAGTTGGTATATATAGCAGGGGTTATGGGGGGGGGGGCACAGCCCCCTTCAAAAAAGGTTTGTCCTTTTGTTGTTTTTTTTTTGGTCGACTGCATATATAGATGTACACACACACACACACACACACACACACACACACACACACACACACACACACACACACACACACACACTTTAAGTACTTACCTTTCTACATGCTGGCACTATGCCTCTGCACTTGCATGCAGGCTAATCCTTCCTTTTAGTGTCTGGCAGTCTGTCACCTGAGGCAATAGGAATCAGTAGGAAGGGCTCTTGGCTTCATATAGCAACCCAGTGAGCTGCTTTTTATGATATTTCTGCATTCTGCAGATAATCTGCAATGATTCATGATCATTTTATTTCCAATAAGGAGTTGACTTAGTACTGGGCTGTTTTCAAAACAGCCCAGCAAGTAGAGTAAAATATATATTTTTTTAGGTTCCTCTGTTCACCGTTGCAATAATGGTAAAATGAAATTTTATAGAAAAAGTAATTTGAAAAACTTTTTTTATTTTTATTACTTTTTTTTTTAATGGGGGGCTGCAAAGCGGCCAGTAGCATTAGCCCCCCCCCCCCGGTGCAATGTGTGTTGAAGCCCAGAAAGAATTTTATTTACCATTAAAACTAGAAGGTTATCTGTGCACATAATGATGTTGATATAAGGTAGGTTATAAGGCAAGTCGTTTATTAATAATGGGATGATTAAGGGGCCAAGAACTGATCCCTAGGGGTACTCCAGTACTGAGAGAACCTTATCTAACAGGGTATTGTTATTGTATACCTGGAAAGTTTTGTTTTCCAGAAAACTTTTAAACTGCTGGGTAGTATTTAGTTTGAAACTGAGTTTTGTTGAACAGAACGGTATGATTTACAATTAATTTCAAATTCTCTTGCAATTTCTACAAAGAGACTAACAGTAAATAAGTCACTGTTCATATTGCTGTAAAGTAAGTGGCAGTATAAAGTACAATTGTAGTGCTGAAGCCCTTACAGAAGCCATGCTGCTTGTCACAAAGGAGACCATAGCTATTTAGTTAAATATCTGCTTGTATAAGAGTGTTTCATATGTTTTAGTTAGTAGTTTTTTACTCTTACAAAGAGAAAAGTTCACATATTCTCACATTTTGCAGATTAAAACAGCTCAAGGATGGTTTAAACAAGTGTCCACAGTCTACATTAATAAAAAAATGCATTTTATCTTTATCAGTTTTCTCTAGCCTATTAGCCCAAACCCACTACCACACTTCTCAATAACAGATCCCATCTGCACCCCTTCACTTGACTGACCTCACAACCTCTCAGAGGCAGAGCTTTTTAGCTTCCTGTATTATCAATAAGAAACCAGCATCTTAGAGATAAGTATATCAAGGGATTATGAGGATTAGAAGACATCTGCATTGTGGCTGGCAACAGGGAGTACAACTTACACTGGCATGTGTGTGTGTGTGTGTGTGTGTGTGTGTGTGTCTGTGTGTGTGCACGCACACATGCATGTGTGTGTACATGCGTGTGCTTCTCCATGCAACACACAGGATATCTGTCATGAACCCCCCCCCCTTTTTTTACTCAGGCAGTTCTTGCAATGTTCTTGGTTATCAGTAGGATGTCTTGTACATAGCAATAGGTCCCACACCTTTCCCCCACAATGACAAGAGCAGATCAGCAGCCACTGTCTAAGTTTCTCAAGACTTGGGCTTATTTTCATATCCAAATTACCAGTTATGTGGATGACATGGGTGGACATCTTGCCTTTGTGGTAGGCCACTTACCCTAAGAGTTTCATTTTTTAACTTCTAACTCTGACATAGGAGTTTAGGTGGTCATATCTTATTGAATTAAACTGGTCTTAAGTCTGCCAGCTGAGTCGCAAACAACAATATGATGTGAACCACATCAGCTGATGCATGTGTATTTTGTAGAGCAAATTATTTATCATGTATTTTTTAGGAATATCTGCTCATACCTGACACTGAAATGTTAAGCCAGTTGTATCAGTGCTGGCTTTTATCTAGCTATTCAGGGCTTTAGGATCAGCAAAAAGATCATCTTCTTCTTTTGGCTTTTCTCATTAGGGGTCACCACAGTGGAACAACAGTCCAGAGAATGATTGGTAGTGGAGTTTTACGATGTTGAGTTGCCAACCTGGCACCCACCCTTCCACAGAAGGCACACACGCGCACACACTCATACCTAGGGCCAATTTAGAATATCCAATCTACCTACAGCATGTGGGAAGAAACTGGAGTTCCTAGAGGAAATCCACATAACCACACAGAGGACATGCAGACACCACACAGAAGGCACCCCAGCCAAGAATCGAACTGGAGAACCTCTTACAGTGAAGCAGCAACGCTAACCGCTGCATCAACACAGCTGCCCAGGATGAGCACAAAGATATTTCATCTTTATTCTTGGTCACTGACCCTATCCACCCTTCTATATTTGGTTAATAGCTAAATGTACATGAATTAATTTGTGAATGCAAAGTTGTATTATGTGGAAATAGTCATTTTTTGAGGGGTGTTTTAGATGTGTTTCTGGACTCCTCTTTTGAATTGACTGGAACCCCGTAACTTATTTTTTTTAATATAGTGTGGTCATAAACATCTTCCTCTTTTCTGTTTGAGCCTTTTCTAGCTTGTTACTATGTTAAATTTTACTATGTAACTTCCTACCTAACATGTATACTGGAAACCAGACCTGTAATATCTCTTGTGCTTTACAGAAAGACAGATGCTGGCTTGATTGATGTGGTGTGTGTGTGTGTGTGTGTGTGTGTGTGTGTGTGTGTGTGTAAAATACTTACATGAAAACTGAACAAGGCACATGCTGCAATACATGCCTCGTAAGCATGACTCTTCTTGTACCATTGTCTGAGTCCTGCAGATAAGAACCACAATGCTAATCATTTCCTTCAGTGCTATTGGTCAGACTTCTGCAAAATATTAACTACTGTATGTTTTTCCTTAAAAGGGATGACCCACATGTCAGCTTTCATCCTGCTGCTTGTAGTGCAGGAGAAGTTAGCATGTAACTGAAAATTTGCCCAATCAGCTTTACAAATCAAGTAGTTGTTTGCTTGCCCACCTGACAATGTTTCATCGCAGAGTTGCATCTAGTTCCTAATTATAGCACACATGGGTTGACAATCAAGATTCATGTTTTTTTTTTTTTCTTTTGAGTTGTTGAGCAGCAGTAGTCTGTGTCTAGGTATGCCCTTGCTTGTGACATAACCAACTTGGTCAGCATAATAAAATGAACATGAGGCAGCAACAATAGTTGCACAGTTACAGCCAGATGCGTATTAGCTGCTTCAGTGTAAACACTAATGCCCAGTGCCTCACAACTCTGTTTTTTTAGTATTAGCTGATGAAAGTGGCTAGATAATTTATCGATTATACTTCTGATATAGTTTGACACAGAATATCACTACATGATACATTGTTTTACTCTTCCTTAGCTCTGCACGTTTTTTCTTTTATGCTTGTCATGTTTTCAGTGGACGCCTTATTAGTTCTAAAAAGAATACAGACTTCACCTTCTGTCAATAGCTTTGAACGTATCTTTACATGGGGAGGGGTTTATGGATAGGGGTTAACAGTATGCATCTGATCTTGTTGCTACTTATAGCCATATCCCTTAAATGCCACAACACCTATTTTAGCAAAACAGAACAGTGTTAATGGTAACATGACTTTGCTATAGGAGAATCAAGTCTTTTGGCATCCCAGAATTCTTAATATACTTCAGGGTCTCAGGTCTTGGGTTGGGGCAGCTGCAGGTTGATGTTTACTGCCATCTACAGCCATAACTTGGCAATTGCACCTACTCATTTTTAATTTTCTAGTTATTAAATTTACCAATTAGCCCCAATGTGCCAAGAAAGTATAGATTCAGACATGAACTGGTCTACAGATCCAGCTTTGTGCATTAAGGAATCAGTTACTCTATCTGTTGAGACATGTTTAGAATATAGTAGACAGGTGGGCTGTCACAGACAATGAAACATCCAAACATTGCAGTGCAGTTCGGCTTACAGAGTATGGAGCAGTGCAAGTGATGTGATATGAAGCAAAGCTCTGGTGCACGTAACAAATGATTGGTATGAAAGAGGTGTGTGTGAAGGTGCAGTGATATGCATTTCATCAAGTACCATCATATTTACAAAATAGGCAATGTTAGAATAGTAGCATTAAAAACATATCACAGAAAACAGCATGCGCAGGAGTATGAAAGGATAACTATCTAGACAACACCATCCAATTTGGTAAAATCAGCCATACTGGTAGCTGCTGAGTACTTACAGCTCCCTAGTAAAATCAGTAGTAATTCATTCCTTTATTTTCTAGAATTTATTCGGCACACCCAACCAGCTTTTAAGATGATGAGGTATCAGTTATAGGCAATATGATGGTATGATGTAACCTAACACACACACAAACAAACCAACACTGTTAATATAAAATGTCCCATACAGGGCTTGCTGTGGTGGTGCAGCGGTAGCGTTGTTGCCTCACAGCAAGAGGTTCTCCCATTCAATTCTCGGCTGGACTGCGGGGAGTGCCTTCTGTGTGGAGTCTGCATGTCCTCCCCATGGTTGGCTGGGCATTCGAAAGACATGCGTAAATGGGCGTGCCTTCATTGAAGGTTGAACGTCGAGCTGGCACCTCAGCGTTTGTTAAAATCTACTGCCAATCATTAGCGGACCGGAGTTCCGCTGTGGCGACCCCTAACCGGGAAAAGCCGAAAGACAAACAACAACAACCATACAGGGCTTGGCATGCACAGCACCATCTTCTGACACCTGTGTAAACAACCAATGGTAGCTGCATGGAACTTGCACTTCACCAATGCAGACACTTTCAATTATAACTTTACCTAATACAATCCATCTCATCTAAATCCAGTCAGTAATTAGGCTTCTGCTATCTATAGGTCTAGCAAGCCACACATACCTGCGTGAATCACAGTGCCATTTATCTATCATCCTAAAAGTAGCTTGTAGCAACCCCTAACATTGTTACATTGCACAACTTAGCCACAGCTACTACATATAATTCAGCACTTCTAATTTGCAGGATTCCCAGTGCTGTGATAATCACAGTTGCATATATATCCAGGTTATGCAGTTACTTAAATAAACATACATACATAACTACACCATCAACCCCTTAACAAACAACTAGCTCAACAGACCATAAGCTTCTATCTTATTTAATCTCTTAAGAGAAAACTATCTCAACTGATCAAAATCTCATTTAAAGCTCTGCAGATGTCTCTGTAAATGAATCAAGTTTTACTTTACACTGGACAATATGGATGGTCAGTATACTTACTTCCCCCTCTGTTGCCAGCCTCATAGCATTGGGTATCTTAAAGCAGTTTGTAGAAACTACATTACACTCACAGATAACAAACTCCTACTAAACACAAGTAAGTCTGTTTATGACAGGTACAACTATTTAGGAGACAGGGATGCCTCATTCTCACAAAACAGAGATTGTGATCATCTAAATAACACACCACACATTAAGCACCTAAGCCTAACACATAATGTGATGTCATATACTGATGCTGTAAAGAAATTCTTACCTAAGCGTCCTAGACCAATAAGGATTAAGTCTCAGAAAAAATCCAAATCAGACAGCATAGGTCTCAGTTCCCCAGTCACTTACCTGTACAAAGACTGTGACAGTGAGCTGCCTTTCAGATGCCAGGATCTCAGATGTGTTCAGGTTGTGACACCAGACAAAAAGAGCTGTGATATGGTAGTTGTGCATGTGGGGGTAAATTACATGGGATGAAAACCCCTCTGGGAGATGCAGAGAGACATGTCTAAGCTCTCCATGCATGTCACAAATGAAGCAAAGGGCCTGGTATTGAGCAGACTCCTCCCTTCTCCACAAATGATGTCTGGGTACAGAAAAAGGTGATTGGCTTTAACAGCTCACTAAATAATCGGCCTCATTCTAGGATGATCCAATATGTCAGCATGGGACGAGATGCTAGGCAGTCATATTTGCTTTGCAAAGGATGGTGTGTACCACTTGCTCAAAGAGTCATACATGCTGCCTAAAATAGTGCTTTTTTAGGCAAAGTGCAGTTAATGAGCATTTCAAAGTAGCAAATTTATCAATATCAAAACAGGATCAAATTAAAGTGGATCTGCTTAAAGTCAGAGGTCTAAACAACAAGATGCCCAGCCTTGAGGCACTCCTGCATTTGGAAATCATCTGTATATTTGTGTAATCACCCCATCTAAGTATCTGAAAATACTCCCCACAAACCTAGGTTTAGCACCCACCATGCCTTCTAACCTAATGACAGCTGCGGAGGTGTGTCTGTATTTGTCAGAGACCATATCATCTCTAGACACAGTCCCAGTAACCCATAAATTGAACTTATTGAACTTCAAATCACACTAAACAATATCAGTTTATCATCCTCTATGGGACCCCTCCCATGATCCTGGAAGTTTGTCAGGCTCGTAAACATCATGGATGAATTCCTCATTAATAAAAACTTCATCATTCTGAGAGACTTTAACTACCAATCAAATGACTGGTGGATTTATACTTTCAACAAAGAATACACTCAGAAGTTTTTAGACCTAATAAGTACAAATTCAGTGGGTCAGATTGCTATTAGCCAAACTGCATACAGGACAACATTTTCTTGACCCCACTAGTTACAAATATAACATCATTATGCACATCACCACTTATAACTCCTTCTCAGATTTAGTCAGACCATAATCTAGAAATGTTTTCTCTCCAACCATCTAAACTACATAAAACTAATATACTAGAATTTAAAGACTTCAGGTGCAGAAACCTCCTCAAATTCTATGATGAAGTCTCAAAATTCACTTGCAACAACATTACTTCAGGTATCACCTCAACAGATAGTTTCAACAAAGAGTTTTCTATCCAAGTAAATGAGTAGAATTGTCAGTCCCATCCACAATCAAGTATTATGGGATATTTAAAAATAAACCATCCTACTGCTCCACCAACATAAAATTTGCAATAAAAGAGAAATGCCCATTAAAGTATACAACAGCTCAAGTCAAGGTCAAGGAAAATATTAGGAATTTGAATAAGAATTTAAAATAACTATTAGATCTACTAATGTATCCCATGATTTCAGGTTGGCATCTGAAGCCAAGGTCAATTACAGATCCTTTAGTTATGTTTAAAAACTAAGACAACACTAATCAATGTACAGGCCTCATACTAAATGACAAAGCCTACTCAGATTCAGTAGACACTGCCAATATGCTAGCAAATAAATTTAGCGTACATGATACCCATGAGATCACTATCTAAAGCCCTTCTAACCCCACATCTCTCAGACTTCCCATCTTACCTACAGAACATATACTGAAAGTTCTTTCCAAGAAGAAGCACACTTCCTTCAAGGGATCAGGTAACATACCAAATTATTTGATAAATAGTATCAAACATGCCCTGGCAGAATGTCTGCATAAGCTATTTAACCTGAGCCTGTCTGCAGGCTCAGTCCCAGAAGTATGGCGTCCAGCACTGGTAATGCCACTCCATAAAGGTTGGCCCTCCTACCAACCCTGAAAACTATAGCTCCATCAACCTGATGAATCTCATTTGTAAGACCATGGAACACATTATAACAGATTATTAATACTGGCATTAAAAATCTCATCAGGCTAAATCTGCAACAATTTGGTTTTATAAAAGGTAGATCCTGTCTGGTAAACCTGGTAAACTTCTTTGAGAAGGTAATTCAAGCTGTTGACAGTGTACATACAGCTTACCTTGGTCTAGCCAAGGCATTTAATACCATCCCCCAAACTAGCATGATTAATAAAAAAATATGTTAGAAATGGATCTCTATGTGGTAAGGTGGATAGCAAATTGGCTAAAAGACAGAGCACACATGATACAGGTGGCAGGGGCAGTATCACAGAGCATAAAGATGACCAGTGGTGTCCCACAGAGCTAAGTGCTGGAACCACTACAGACTAAATCCAACATCTATGGTTAACCAAGTTTGAAGATGACTGCATACTAGGAGTCATTGACAAATTAACATAGAGGACTTACATGAATAACTTCTTAATGAATCATAGATTGAAAATGGCTGGCTTAAATTGAAAGCCAGGATTTCTGCACCTTCACAAATCAAGCAATCCCACAAATAGTAAAACAAAAGATCTAAACCTTCTTTTGCAGATCAATAAAACAAGGTGGAGAGGCAAAGTCATTACTCAGATCCTTCCTCATTCTTGGAGTAGACTCCTCCTGCAGATAAAATAATATGATACACTATCTTCTTTCATAATTGAATGGTTATTCATAAATTCACCCTGGTCTTGATTGACCTAGGCCACCTTGAGATGGAAGGTACAGTCTAAGGTGGAAAACATCATGGCATAGTGGTTTCAAGGCTCGGTAACTTTGAACCACCTATGATTTTATGATGGTAAATGGGTGGTTATGTTCGTATATTTGTATAAATGTGCATTATTGTCTTGTTCTAGTACTAGTGATGTGTAACAAGTATATGCTGCTCCTGAACACCTTAGTTATGGAGGTGCCTAATGAAGTGATTTGTGTTACACAGTTTAGGTGAACTTCATTCACTATGCTCAGGGCAACCCAGGCAGGAAATGCACTAAAAATTGGCAAGCATCTATGTTGGATTATCATCTGTACATTCATTGGTAAAGAACTGAAATAGTCTTTTAACCTTTACTGTCTATACTTTATATGGTATGTTTTCTGACACCTGTGCAAATGATGTTTAATAGTCAGTCTGATACTTTCTGACTGTGTTGTTGTTGGCATACCTTGATATGTAATTGCTCAGTTTGCTTGACTGTGTTCACTTATGCTATTTATGTGTATTACTCTCACTAATTGTTGTAGTAATATATTTTGGTTTGATTTGTACATGTTACCTCAGTTCTGAGAGCAACATGTGGCAGATAGAGAGAATTTTTTTCATTTTTTTTTGAATGAGCACTCTTCAAGTTGGAGTGATTTCAGACTGCAAACTGATAAACAAAGTATAGTCTTTGCAAAAGTACTTACAGATATTTATACAATTAATGCATGCAATTAATGCAAAAATTAAAATAAACCTCCACACTTCCCTTACTTGTTCTTTATTCTAAAATAATTTCACCTCATAGAAAGTGATCATTCATAAAAATGAAAACAATTCTCTTACTAAATTACTGATCAGTTTCAGAGCTAAGTTCACACAATTAATTCAAGCTTAAATGCCTCCCAAAGGCAAACAGTGGGCATTAATGGGAAGAACAAATAATACACCAAGTGGCAGCCTGACATCAACTGCAAAAATGGGCCCCTTTTCAGTGGAGTCCTGGGGAACCAAACAATACAGATAACATGGTAAGTAAAGTTATAAACAACATAGAAACTGTTAGTGCGATAACTTGCTTGTAAAGGACAATTGCAAGTTTAGTATGTACAAATATATATATCTATTTCTGTCTATAGATCTATGTCTATGTGTGAGTGTGTGTGTGTGTGTGTGTGTGTGTGTGTGTGTGTGTGTGTGTGTGTGTGTGTGTGTGTGTGTGTGTGTGTATGTATTTGTGCCAAAAAGACAGCTTCGACAAGTTTAGGATTATTCATTATTCAAGCATAAACATATGACAATTAATTTAGTCGGTACAATGAATACCACTGTAAATTTACATAGACAGGGATATAGAGCAAGTGAAATAAT